>NC_077231.1:88955023-89140023 GCF_027887165.1 Monodelphis domestica
GAGGGAACTGAGGCCCAGAGGATAGGCGATATAGTGTTAGAACTAGAATTTTTAGAAAAAATTATGTGGATTTTGAAAGAAAAAATTCATTCTCCTCCCATCCTCATGGATTCAAAACTCTTTATCTGACCAGAAGATAATGGAAATTACAGATCCTTTTTCCTAACTACAAAGTGTCAAACAAACCTTAAATGGTGTTGAGATAGAAAGACCCTTAGAGATCACCTCATCCATTCCTCCCATTTTTACAAGTGAGGAACTTAAGTTCCAGACAATGATGTGAACTGCTTTAGGGCACATAGTTGTTCAGTTTTGATAGAGAAAAATGTTTCTCCATGTTCTTTCCTGAAGAGAAGGAAGAAAATGTTCTAGATAAGACCACACTTAATTTCCAAAGTAGCAGTGAATTTTGTGAGTAATTAAAATGCTAAGCATTTAAAAACAATTGGTAAGAACTATGTAATCAGAGCTTAAACCACACATTACAGATAATTGCATTTGGAGGAGTAAGAGGGAAATCAAGAAGCTATATCACTCAGCCTTTTCCTAGATGCCATTCTTCCAAATTCTGAAACATTCTTCTTATCAATCCTTTAGGACACTGAGATTGACATCCTCGTGACTGTGCAAAATTTGTTAGCGAATTGTCAGGACCCGGCGAGTTTCCTGAAACCTCTTTCAAGACTTTTTTCTGTCATTCAGAGCAAAATGTCCCGACAGATGCTCTGTTCAGTTTTCCAGGTAGGTACAATTTGTACTGTAGCCTTAACTGACCTTTCATTTTTCAGAAAAAGAATAAGATGTTTCCAGCATGGTTTTTATTTTTATCTCATCAGGGTACCTCCTTGTAGAAGGAACCAAAATCAATGATGGACCAAAGCTTTGTAATAATGATTCAAACACTCCAGTGAATCTGGGATGTCAATGATTTAGTGATCCTCTGATGATGTAGTGGCCCATCCATACCTACCCATTCTGGAGGACTCTCTGTGTCCTCTCATAAATTCATCCCTGGTATCGGCCTGCGTATGGGAATCTTCTTTTCTCCCGAAGTCATGAGATTATATTTTCTAATACTTGCTAAATCTAATTTCTCAACCATTTCTTTCATTTTTAGACACTTTCTGATTATGAGAGTGGATTGGAATACATTACAGAAGTAGTCAAGGTACGAAAATAATTTTATTCTTCTATGTGTGTGTTTGTACAGACATAAACATGCTTTTTTAAGCCTTTAGTTTATACACTATTTACTTCCAGGAATATCTGAATTGGTTAGGACTTTAATGCCATGTCATCTTTGATGCATTCTCTAGGCTCATCCCCTCTTCATAACTGTTTCCTAGAATTTCTTTGGCTGAAAAAAAAATCTGTTGGTCAGGCCTGTGATGATGAGTTTCCTGAGCCCAGTTAGTTTGCTCTTCAGTCAGTGACCATGTTTAGTCTACCACTAGGCCCTCTTCTCCAAGATGGTTCAGCTTGTTCAGACCTGCTAGTGCTTTTCTTCTCTTGGCTTAGTTTAGCAAAGCCCAAGGCCACCTCACATCATTAGGAGGGATCAGAGGATGAGGGTGGTCAAGTCAAGGCTAAAGTGCTGAATAGCCATTTCTTTATAATTAAAAACCAATTCATGATTTCAATTATGCACTTCCTGTAGTTGAATGCCTTCGATCAGAGACACCTGGATGACATCAACTTTGATGTTCGCTTGTCAGCTTTCCAAAAAATCACTTCTCACATCAAGGAGATGGAAACTGTAGATATCACCTACTTAATTCCTGTAATGCACAATTGTTTCTACACGTTACAGGTGAGTCATTCTGGCAGAACCATAGAGTAAGTTATTTTAATTTTATCGTTGCCTTCTTTGGTGAGCATTTTTCTTAGTCATTAAAGGATGCGTTTCACCATTCATTTAAAAAAAATATTGTGGGGCAGCTGGGTGGCTCAGTGGTTTGAGAGCCAAGTCTGGAGATGGGAGATCCTGGGTTCAAATTTGGCCTCAGATACTTCCTACCTATGTGACCCTAGACAAATCACTTAACCACCATTTCCTAGTCCTTACTGCTCTCCTGTGTTGGAACCAATACACAGTATTGATTTTAAGTTGGAAGGTAAGGGTTTGGGGGAAATAAAAATATCAACTTTGAAGTGCTTTACATGAGGCATAATTTATATAATGCCCTTGTACATAAGTTTGGGTAGATATATCTAGTAGACATAAATAAGCAATGCTCTATTGACACAAAGAACAGTTTATCATAAATAACTGAGACAGTGTGGTCCTATGCAAAGAACACTGGGTCCAATCCTCCCTTAACATTTAAGATGTGTGACCTTGAGCAGACACCTTAACCCTTATGGGCTTCAGTTTTCTCTCATTTAAAACAAGGGGATTGGGCTAGATAACCTCTGAGGTCCATCTAAGCTTTTATCCTGGGATCTCTTAGGGGCATTAGAGAGTTATAAAGCAGTGTGTTCTGTGTGACATCTAAGGGAGGATATTGCCATTATCTGGGGTGAGCAGGGAAAACTTCATGGGCTTTATAAGATGGGAGGCTCTTCTGGTCTTAGGGTGTTCTGTGAACAAAAGCCTGGAGATGGAGGGTGTGACATGTTGGGGGCTGGAGATCAGACTGTCGAGTGGGGCCTGGGAATAATCTGATGGGACTAAAAGGTGTGGTGCCCTAGATTGGAGAGTCTGCCATTCCCTAAAGAGGAGTTTCACTTGGGCCATACATAGTTTTAGAACTGTAAGCAGCTCTTAAAGAGGCCTTTTGTCTCACTGCCTTATCACACAGTTAATTACAAAGGAGACCTGGGACACTAATGTAGGCTCTGGATTTTCAAATCCAAGATCTTTTCCACTTTGTCATTTTGTATTTTAGGTGGATGTTATTTTGATTTATCATCAACTTTTTTTAGGATTTCATTTGTTATTCCATGAAATGCGTATTTCTTTTTATTTATTATAGTCTTCCTGAGCTCTTCCTATGTGTAAAAAAACGAAACAACACAAAACAAAAACCCACCTCAATCAAAAGACTTTTTTTTTTTTAACCAGATACTTGTTAAATCCCCTTTGAGGAGTAGCAGAGTCAGCAAGACCTGGCATATCCCATGCAAAACCATCAGGGCTCTCGGCATCCCTCTGAGACCATTCATTGGGGGAGGGTGCCATTGCCAGCATGTATCTACATGGAGAGGGAAGGTCCCTGTGCCAGCAAAATCACAGGTCCTGGGCCTATTCCTCTTACAAAAGACATTTCAAACCACTATTTAATAATTAAAACTCATCTATTAGGATTTGGAGAATGAAAAGGGGAATGTGAATACCCCTAGGCACTTATACTCTCACACACACAGACACACACTTTGAAAACCTATATGTTGTAGCACTTTCCAAGATTTACCAGCATTGTCCATCCAATATGTTACCATCCTATGAAATGGACCTACCTGTCCATTTGTTTGGGGTCTCCTCCTGAGACTCTGAGATATGCAGGGCCTCTGTCAGTGTTCTGTGTGTCAATGGTGATTCACAGTCCAGATTTCAGACACAGGCTTTTTGTTAATGAGTCCCATGTTGTTGATCATGTCCTGCTGGAGTGAAGAGCCCTCAGAGTCCCTTTCATATGGTTGTCTGTGATGACCAACTGGCCCAACATCTTTCCTTCTTCTACTCTGCAGCTCAAAGACATGGCCTTGAGTGACAGTGCCAGTCTGTGCTTGGTGAGCATCATCCATCGGCTTGCGGCTCCAGATGTCACTGAGGCCCAGTACCGAGAAGTCATTCAGCGTACCCTCTTGGAGAATTTGAGGAGAGGCCTGAAGAGTCCGACTGAGGTAGGGGAGTGGGGGCTTTTGTTGCTGTTCTCATGGCAATGGCTGTGCCTGTTTGGGGAATCATGGGGCAGGGGGTTCAGGACACACTTTTTCAAAGCTCTCCTGGTGCAGACCCCTTGTCTAGAGAGCACCAGACTTTTGGTACTGGTGGTTCATATTGCTTTGTAAAGGTTTTCATTTATAAATTTATATCAGTTCATGAAACACTCTCTTATAGACATTTTTGCAAAATTCTTCTACTCATTCTTACTCTTTTTCCTCTTGGATGATTGTAACTCATGTGTATCATCCTGTTGTTTGCCTTTTCCTCTGGGAATTTCTCAGAAACCATTTCTGGGTTTCCTTGTGCTCCTCCTCCCTCTCAGTCTTAATGACAGGGATGCCTTTCCTGCCTTTGACTAGACCTCTTCTTGTTTGCTTGTGTTTAATAACACTTTCAGGCTCTATTTCCAGCCATGGAATTATTGTAAATAATTCTGCCTTGTGCCTTTTGCAGTCTATTTCCAGATTGCTCTCTAGAAAGATTCTCTAAGTTGGCCATTCCCCAAGCAGCAAATAAGTATACCCATTTGTTCTCAGCCTCACCAGCATTCAGTGTCATGGCATTGTTTTTGCCAGTAGTTGGTTGAGTGTCAGCTGCTGCCTCAAAGTTATTTTCTTTTCTGTCTCTTTGATTATATTAGTGAGATCTTGAGCATTTTTTTCAAGTGATTATCAGTAATTTACATTCTTCCTTTTCAAAATTATCTGTTCATGTGCTTTGACCATTTATCCATTGCAGATGGCAGTTCCATCTGTATTTTAGACATTAAAGAATTTTTTTCTATTTCTATTTATTTATTTATTTTCCTTCCATTTGATATTTACAGAGTATCCAGCAGGAATATACAACATTACTTTCCTCTTTAATTCAAACTTTTCCCAACCACCCAGAATTTAAAGACTTAGTTCAACTTAGTGACTTCAATGACCCTGAAATGGACTTTTTTGAGAACATGAAGCACATTCAGGTGAGTTCTGTCCCAGCCTTTCTTGGAATTGGCTCCTTTGGCTGTTTCTCACTCACTAATCCTATAGACATCTGGGTTTTCTTGGCCTCATGTTATGGGGGACAGAGTAAGTATAAATTGCTACTTCCTCTGGTACTGGTTGTAGTGGCAAGATAGGCTTGGGCCAGGAGCCCACCTCAGCTGCAAGAAAACCCTGAGGTCAAGTTGTGCTTCTGACCCATAAGGGCTGTGTGTGGATCCTGGGGAGGAATCAGAACCTCCCAGGATCCCCCTCAGCTTGTCCATAAACTCTAGAGCACATGACCTCTGCCCCTAAAAAGGGACTTGTCACCCTCAGATCGTTCCTGATTTAGACCAAAAGATATTTCATTTACATCATGCTTTTATGATCAGGGGATTTTGCTACACAACTTGTACGGTTGGTAAATAAGTCTTATCCACATTTTATATCTGAGGGAGCAAATTCAGAGAATAGAAGTCTTTTCCAGAGTTATAAGTGAATATTAACAATTACTTAACATTTCTCTCTCTTGTCTGAGAAACTTCATCTGTGCAAAGACCAGAAAGGCTTCAGGGGACCTTTGTAGCTCTCCATCTATTATGCTAGAAGTCCAAGTCACTGCACTGTCGGATCAGTTCCCCATGAAGTAGGGAGTTCCCTCCCTACTGCACATCTAGGCCCTGAGGACCCTGCTAATGGCATGTCCTAAGTACCTCATGGGCTCTCTTCTTGGGCAGTGCAGCAGCAGAGCTGGTCCCCACACTCTTACAGGGAGGCTTCATGATTGGTATTCTTTGTGTGGAAGAAACTGACCTTACCCTCCCAAGCCCCCTGGAATGGGAGAGCCCACCTTGAGGACTCTTTTTTTCTTTTCCATGTGAGTTTATATTTCTCACCCATCTAATTTAACTTTCAACATCTTAGATCCACAGAAGGGCCAGAGCCCTGAAGAAATTAGGCAAGCGTCTGATGGAGGGCAGAATTGTTCTGTCTTCCAAGTCTCTCCAGAATTACATCATGCCCTATGCCACAACACCAATTTTTGATGAGAAGATGCTTAAGGTAAGTGCTTGTAAAGGAAAGAGACCATCTGAGTTCACTCAGAATTCCTTTACCTATTCAAGGCATAAAATGAGCCAGGTGCTGCTCTAGGGGCTAGGGATAAAAAAGTGAAATTAAAAGCCCTCGAAAGGAGAGTTTACATTCAGATGGGAGGACCAATGCACATACATTCAGAGGGGATGGGGGTCACCTAACTTTTCTAAGAGTTGAGGCTTGAGCTTCCCTTTGTACCTTTGTAACACTTAAGGGCTGGGCCTAACCATCCCAAAAGCCCTTCTAGCCCCCCTTATATAATCTTCTTGCCAAGGTCATCTTGACTCTTTGCCTAGCTCCTCACTGCTTCTCTTTGGACTTGGGCATGGCAATATCATTTGTTTAATGCGGTATAAGGTTGAAAGAAGGCTAACAGTCCATGGAGTTTGTAGGCATTTTTTTTTTATCTCAGTTTTGGGTGCTTTGCCCAGTACTGTGAAAGGGGGCCATCTTGTAGTTTGTAAGACTCACATTATTAAATGATTTAATGTAGAGCACCAGATGAAATAGGGCAACAGAATGATGGTCAAATTAATACTAAATCCTGAAGCCAGGGAATGTGGGGCAAAGTCAGGATTTAGGAGCTGACTCAATGCAAATTGTTAATGCCTCTGACTTTTGCCCACGAGGGGCAGGTGGGGAGGAGTATGTCTTGTGTTGGGTTTGACCAGGTCACGGGTTTTTAACTTTTTGTGTCATGGGCCCCTTTGGCAATCTGGTGAAGCCTGTGGAGCCCTTTTAATATTTTAAATGCATAAAATAAATTACATTAGATTATAATGGAAATCAACCACAGTGAAATACAGTTAGCAAAATATTTTTTAAAACAAGTTCACATACCTAGATCAGGAGCCTCTGGGATAGAGGTTCCCTGGTTCCTTAACCCTGTCATTGAAATGTTATTCTATTTTGAACATTTAAAAATAATTACCTGAATTAGCAAAGGTAGGACTCTGGTATTTCAGATTTACACACATGAATCTATATAATTAAGCTGATTATGAGTGGTAACTGAAGAGGAGAGCCCCAAATGGCTGTGTCTTCTTCCTTAGGGCCCACTGCTTGTGGTCCACCCCCAGGAGAGCAATAAGAGACATATTCCCTATTGACTGTAGTCATCTTCATTTCACATCCTAATGCTTTCTCTGGATGACCATTTTTTGGATCTCCTTTCTAGGGCAAAACTCATTCAATACCACTCTGTTAGTCATTAAATGAATTAGGAAACTCAGAGGTCTTGGTGTAATCTCCCCCAATATAATATTCTTTTGATTCCTTGATTTATACTTGTGCTTCTCCCTCCTCTCTCCATTCCTTTGCCCAGGCAGTCCCTGTAGGCTTGGAATGTGTTCCCTCCCTACTTTTATCTTTGAGAGTCTTTAGCTTCCCACAGGGCTTAGCTCTAAGACTATTGCCTGCTCTAGGTCTTTGCTGACCCACCATGCTATTAGTACTACTCCTTCTCTGAGTTTATCTCCTGCTCCCTTGTCTGTGCACATTGTGTTCCCCCAAGAGAATGTAAGCTCCCCAAAGGCAAGAATGTTGATCATACTTTGTCTTTTTGTGTTGGTATCTGGTTTTCTGTACTTTGTGCATGCTTAATAAATGTTGATTTAACCAAATCTCTGTTCTTGTTTTGTTTTGTAGCATGAAAACATAACAACGGCTTCCATGGAGCTTATTGGAGCTATTTGCAGACATCTTTCCTGGGCAGGATATATGTATTACTTGAAATATTTCATTCATGTTTTGCACACTGGACAGATTAATCAGAAGTTGGGTGTCAGGTATGGTCAACCTATTTTCTATTAAACATTTTTTTGATTTAATTTTTTCCTATTTACATGTAAAAATAATTTCTAACATTTTACAAAGAATATGAAGTTTTGAATTCTTTCCCTCCCTGCCTTTCCACTAACACTCCATTGAGATACCCTGTCTTTTAACTAAAAATTATTTTTCAGGAATTATAAAAATAAGTGTGCATTATGCATATTTAAGTCAATTAGAAATAAACTTAATTTAAAGTTTCACCCTCTCACCTTGATATTGTTTTTAAGACAAATGACCTGAATTAAGCTAATAGCTGTACTTGTTTCTCTTTTTTGATAGCTTGTTAGTCACAGTATTAGAAGCTTTCCACTTTGACCATGAAACTCTTGAGAAACAAATGGAAAAAATTAAGAATGAAGAAAGTAAGTTCTTTCCCTTTCACAACTTTTTAATCAAATGTCTGTTTGTTTTTTTTTTTGCAATTTAATACCATGTGTCAATTACTTGTTTAATTCCATAAACATTTATGGGAGGTTTGGTTTGTGGCAGACTTTGGGAACAAACAAAAACTACATTCCATATTAAATGAGACCAAACTAATCTGTCATTCTTCTTTCTGTTGGTTCCCGTGGGTAATAATTGAGTTAAGGAGTCTAAAAAGTGGCTAAAATTAGAGGATTTTGGTGTCCTCACACACAGGGAAGATTGGTTTCAATTATTGAAATG
Source organism: Monodelphis domestica (assembly GCF_027887165.1). Lineage (NCBI taxonomy): Eukaryota > Metazoa > Chordata > Mammalia > Didelphimorphia > Didelphidae > Monodelphis > Monodelphis domestica. The sequence continues at coordinate 88,963,475 of NC_077231.1, forward strand.
TCAATAGCAACACACCTGTCATTAAACTGGGACTTGAACCTAGGCTCTCTGACTCTCAATCCAGCACCCTTTTCCACCATACCATTCTATCCCTCCCACTTTATTGTGTAAGTTGCTATATCTCTTGAAATTTAATGGATAAATGAATAAGGAGTTTTTAACTAATTTTCTCATTTTCCTAAAGAAGTATCTATTGGGATATTTTATTATTCCCATTTTTATATGACCAAGGGAGACAAAAGAAGTGTGCTGACATTCAATGTGGTGATTGGAAAAGAGTCCCTCAAAAGGACCTGATTCTTGCCATAGACCAGTAAATGATGTCCCCAGGAATTAGATTTAAGAGGCACCATTATTCTCCTTGATATTGGGTCATGTTTTCAGTACCCTGCTTTTAGATCCCTTGGATTAACAGAAATAGCTCCCCATCATGGACCTGAGATGTGTCAGAAGGTCTTGGTCATCTTAAGACAAGGGAAATTTGAAGAAGGACCTTTGTTATTTCCTAGCTGTGGGACCTTGAGGCAAATCACTTTACTCCCATGAGCCTTGGCTTCCTCATCTGTAAAATGAAGGGGCTGGATTGGATATCCTCTGAGATGCCTTTCCAGATCTAGATATATGAGCCTTTAAGTCACTTAAAAGTAACCAAGTAACCTTCCTGGGCTTCAGTTATCTGGAAAAGGAGGAGGTTAAGTTGGATGGCCTCTGACATTCTTCCAGCTCTCCTTGTCCAAATTTTTGCTTCAGTGAATGAAATCTTTTACTAAGACATTAAAATCATCCAGATCAGAACAGTTTTAGCCTGACTCTTGGGATTGAAGAAATAAATAACAAGAAAACATCTTTTTTCCTCATCAAAGACAGGAACCAAGAGAATATTTAACTTTACAGGAGATAGACTAGGGTAAAGTAGAAGAGAGAATTCAGAATTCTCTGACGAGGACCAGGACAAAGCTGAACTCTATAAATAAGCTCTGTACTTGATATCTGACTATATTTTGTTTGCAATTAGAGATTCTTCATACCATAGTTCATACATCTCTTTGATTAATTTTTATTGAGTCCCTGTGTGGTTACTTAGCCCTCTTTTACATTTTAAAACTATGTCAATACACAGTCTGCTGGGATTCTTACGTTCTGATTAGTGATCTCTATTTCTATTTAAATCTAAAACAACTGCTCCAAAGAGATTGTTAAATTGTATCATCTTTATTATTGTTTTCTATTAAGAAATTTTGCATCATTTTAGCTGGCTAACAAATTATGAAACACTACATTTGTCAAATAGGATACACTATGTGAAGAGAGCTTTTAAGATTGTGTTGCTATACTGAGTCAAATGTTTGTAACCAACAGATAAGTTGCTTTAGATGGTGATTAGTGAGATGTCTTTCATTGGTGGCTTTCAGGTGGAGGCTGGATAACCACTCATTGGGAATGTTGTTTAAGTATTCTTTTTAGGAATGGATCAGATTTTATGACCACTGATGTATCTTCCAACTCTGAAATTCTGTGCTTCTGTGAAATAAACACAACCAGATGTTAAAAAAGAAAAAAAAAATCCTCCAGATAAAGAAAATTCCTATGTAAAACTTAGAGTCGCCAATCTTTTTTTCTTTTTCTGAGTGTAAGGTATAGCTACACTGACTACTTTTCCTGGGGGTTATTTTTCTTTTTCATAGATACAGATGTAATGGAGGTTGATGTGTCCTTGGAACATGAAGCCATGGAATTGGACCAAGCCAATGAAGAGGAAAAGGAGGAGGAAGAGAAGAAGAAGAGTTTGTCTGATGCCAGTGAGGGGTTGGCCCTGGAGGCTTCTGCCACGGAGCCTGAGGATGTTGTCCAGGCCTTTTCTGGCCTCCCTCAGAATAAAGAAGAGCTAGAGAATTTGATCAAGCAGATTCACAAAACCATAACCAGCAGCATTCTCCCCAAGCTCCACAAATGCCTTTCTGCCACGGTAATTTTTATGTCTGATGAGAGCTTCCTTCAGACCCTGAAGTTGTAGGGAAGAGGGGAAGGGATTCTCAATTCACCTGCCCCATTCTGAAGTTCATCACCAGGCACAACATCTCCTGTTATGCTCACCTCTCCTCTGTTTGGGGTCCAAGCTCCCAGTCCTTCAGGGTCCTGACTTCAGCCCACAAGTCTTTTTTCTCACAGCTTCCTGTTATAGCTTTGTCTTTCTTAGCCTCCTGGGATTGAGGCTCAGTCAAAGCACCATTAGTAGTGGATTTTTTATGATAGGATTTAGACAGAAAGATGGAGAAGCCTTAGAAAGCCTTGGGTCAGATTCCCTCCCTGTACAGTTAAAGAAGCACTAAAGCCCAAAGGATCAGTGATATCCCAGGGTCACATAACTATTCAGTGTCTCAGGTAGGATACAAACCCATTTCTTGCTGACTTCATATCTAGTTCTCTGCTCATTAGGCTATTCAGCCCCATGTGATAGGGCTGTGCTATCATCTTAGAAATGACTTCATATCATTTTTCCCCCTTCCCTAATCATAGTATTCCTCACTCAGCTACCTTCTCCCTCTGCAAATTAGGGCAGGACAAGATAGACAATCTAAATTCCCTTCTGACATATATATTCCATGATTCTAACAAAACCCCTTTGATTATCATGACAAGTGATTGATTCTAAAGGCAGCAAATTGAGCTGATAAATTAATGGAGAATATTCACCTTTCTGGTGTTGGATGACATTGTTCTTAGAGATATCAGTTAATTTTTGTTTTGATTTATTAACCTGAAATGTTCTTTCAGACTAAAAGGGAGGAAGAACACAAGCTCATCAAGTCCAAGGTTGTCAATGATGAAGAGATCGTTCGAATTCCATTGGCTTTTGCCATGGTCAAACTCATGCAGTCTCTGCCTCAAGGAGTAATGGAAGCCAATCTGCCAAGGTACATAGGTTGCCTGCCCAGAGTTCTGCTTCCAGTACAATTCAAGCCAGAAATGGGCCTCCTGACCTCAGACAGGATGTGGGAAACAAAACAGTTTCACCTAGACCATGATCTTCCTTGATTGTAGAGAGTGCTGGACTTGTATGAAAGCCTTGGACCTTATTGTGTTCCTGACATGTAAAAACCATGTCTATGGGCAAGCCATTCACCTTTTTAGAGTGTCCAGAGCAGCTTCCTAAGAGGTAGGGACTTTAGGGTAATTGTCCCCATTTTACAGGTAAGAAAACTTAAGCTCATAGAGTTTAGGTAGTTCAGTCAGGTTCCACAACTTGTAGGCATTGGAGGAAAGACTAGAACTCAGATCTTCTTATTCCAAGCAGGACAGCAGTCTGGAGTGTAAATCACACAGCAGATACAAATCTGCTTCAGTTGTTGGGGTCTTGGATCACAGGTCCATTCAAAAAGACTAGAAAACCATAAATAACCCAAGAGAACCAATTCCCTAGGTCACTGTGAGGTTCAAATGTGACAATACATGTAAAGTGTCCTGAAAGCTGCAAAAGCCTCTGCTGGTCTGAGCAACCTCTCCTTCTGGCAACAACTTCTGCCTAAGCTTCCCCTCTCCCCAATGCTTTTGTCTAATTGGTTTAGCTCTCTTCTGCACAGATCATTTTCCTCAAGAGATTTTAAGCTCCCTGAGGGTGACTGAGCCTGTTATTAATTTTTAATTAGCTCCTTCAACATGCATGGAGTAACTACTTAATCAAGTACTTCCTTTTTTTTCTTTCTTTCTTACCCTTCCTCCTTCTCCTACTCACATTTATTACTTTGCAATTAAGCCTGTTTGCATAAGGAAGATCATTGTTAGATGCTATTCATTTGGTTAATTGTTTTTTTCTCTAAATTTTTTTTCTTAAGTATTTTGCTGAAAGTGTGTACTCTCCTGAGGAACAGAGCCCAGGAAATCCGTGATGTTGCACGCAATACCCTCACAAAAATAATAGAGACCTTGGGTGTGCATTATCTACAATACATTTTAAAAGAATTACAGACCACCCTTGTTCGAGGATATCAGGTAAATGGAATGAACTTTTAATTTTTAATGAATAGCTAGGAGGTGCAATGGTGGATAGAGCCCTGCACCTGGAGTCTTACTTGATGCATAAACCTGGGCAAATCACAACTTCTGTTTGCCTCAGTTTCCTCAACTTTAGAATGGGAATAATAACAGCACCTCCAACCCAGAATTGTTGTGAGGATCAAATGAGATAATATTTGCAGTGTCTTCAGTGGAATGACTGGCACAACTAAATACTATATAAAGCAAGCTATTATTGCCATTATTGTAAATGTCTTCTAGTCTGTACTCAGATATTTACATAGTTAAGCATTACATGATAAAGAAACTGAAGTCCAGCAAGTTTCTGTAATATGGTCTCCCAGGTCATAAGTATTGAGTCCATGCCCTCTGACTGTGGAGCCAGAGTTCTTTACAATGTTTTAAGGAGAGACTGCAGGTTTTCTAGTTTTACATGAGCAAAAATTCCATCTCCCTCTTTATTAGGTTATTATATTTTCAAAGAGGGTGAGTCTAAACAATTGGATTCTAACTACATTATTTTCAGTCTGTCTCCCTACTGTCCATGGATTTCCCGGAACTTGTTGACCCTCTCTTAATGACTTTTCCAGCAGAATGTTAAGTAACTACCCCATCTTCTTGTTTGCTTCACTCCAGGTTCACGTGCTCACATTTACAATATACATCTTGCTGAAAGGTCTTGCCAATAGCCTAAAAGTTGGAGAGCTGGATCCTTGCCTGGACATCATGATTGGGGTAAAACCCTTTCATTTCTTGAGTGGATATTGGGGATAGAAGTGACCCTAGATACAACCTCTACAGGATTTTAATTTCTCTTGGAAAAAAAACAACCCTGAAATGGGCCTGTGGGTGAGGGGAATGGACAGAGACCAGAAGCTGGGCTGGGTCATCACTCTTGGTCCCTAGGCTGTCAGAGGGTAGTGATCCATTGCTAAAGATTGCATCCTACATGAATATACTATAGATAGAAGCATAAAAAGAAAAGTTTTAAAAATAAGTGTAATAATAAACAAAAGCAACTAGACCCATAAAACCAGGGGCCACATTTGACCCCAAGCTCTCCTTTAGTAAGGATTAAATAGTACCAGCAGGTTGACCTTGTTCTTTGGTCCCTTCCCAGGACTCTAGACAGAGGGGGCATGGCCAGAGGAAGAGGACCTATGTACAGATTTCTGGGTTGGGGAATTGCCAGCTCTGAGAGTATCTCTGCCTCTTCCTGACATCAGTGACCCTGAGGGCTTGTTTTCCTGACCGATGTCCCATTGGGTGTTGGCCTTCAGGCCTCCCCAGGCCTCCCCTCCTCAGCAGGTAGGCCTCATTGTCTTTGGGTTTTCTCTTGCACCAGGTCTTTAACCATGAGCTGTTTGGCAGCGTCGCCGAGGAGAAGGAGGTAAAGGGGATCATCTCCAAGGTCATGGAGGCTCGACGAAGCAAAAGCTATGATTCCTATGAAATTCTTGGCAAATTTGTTGGGAAAGATCAAGTTACCAAGCTCATCCTTCCCCTAAAAGAGGTAAGTCCTCCAAATTGACCCTGGCAGCACCCTTATAAGGCCAGGCCCTTGGGGCGGTCTCTGCTCCTTCTTGGTCTGGCTAGTTGTCTGATGACAGTCACCCTGCTTTGTCACTAGCTCTCAGGGTCAGGAAGACCTTTTAGTGATTGTCCAATCATGAATTTAGGGCTGGAAGGGACCTTGAAGGCCATTGAATCCAGCCTCTTTCTTTTGTAAAAGAGGAAACCAAGGCCTTCAGAGTTTTAAGTCACTTGCCCAAGGCCATAAAGCTACTGAAGACCTATAAAGACATTTGAACTTGGGTTAGCTGGCCCTATCCACTACTCTACCCTGCCAGCTCCAGGACTGGACGAAATGAGACCCTCAAGAGGTCATAGGATCCCGGGGCTAGAGTGAGAAGGGACTTTAGCTGAGCTGGCTCAACCCTCTCATTTTGTAGATGGGACAGAGCTGAGATCCAAGTCCTGGTTCTCTGACCCTTAAACCCAGCACCCATTTATCACACCAGAGCTTATCTTTCACTAAAGCAAAGAGTTCCTCTTGTGTGCACTTGCGGCATCACAGTCAGTATTTGGTGCAGCGGCCTTTCCAGTTTTCACTCCTGTTAATGTAGCTTTTTCTACTTCCTCCAGATTTTACAGAACACCACAAGTCTTAAACTGGCCCGGAAAGTACACGAGGCCTTACGCCGCATTGTAGCAGGCCTGATCGCAAATGAGGAAATGACTGCTGAGGCTATCCTGCTGCTCAGCTATGGGCTGGTCAGTGAGAACCTCCCTCTGTTAACAGAAAAGGAAAAGTAAGTGGGAAGGATACTCAGTATTCATTCATACCCTTCTGAAAAGCTATGTGATTCATATTTCCTCTAATTAAGCAAAAATGATCACTTTCTTAGAGGGAAAAATAACACTAGGATATTTTAAAATAAAGTTTTTGTTGATGTTTTTGGTTTTTCACATTGTCATAATTCTCATTAGGTCATTATTATTATCCTTCCCCCTCCCAGAAAGCCACCCCACATTCCAAGAATATATTTTAAAGACAAAAAAAAAAGAAGATGAGGAAGTCAGTACAAGGCATATTACTTTTTAAATTTGGTTAGAAATTTTCCCACAGAATTATATTACTTAGTGTTACTGTTAGTTTCTTTGTGGTTCCACTAAATGGGATCCCCCATAGTAAAATTTTCTTCCTGGAATTCCACAGAACTTGTCCCATCAAGAGGGGCACAAACTCTGCCTAATGGGGACCTAAGTTCAAATGCACCCTCTGATAATGTGCTCCCTGTGGAGTGTGCACAGATGGGTTTTTTTTTCTATTATGTGTAGATGTGCATATACCCACAAAGCATCACCACTGTTTGTTGCATTTATGTACCATTCTCTGGATTTGTTATTTTAGTGAAATGAAATGGAAGAAAATGAAAACAAGGTTGACTGGTAATTGTTCATTGGATGGGATGGTTCTTGAAGAACCCAGTGCATTTTATTTCTGCCATAGTAGTACTGACATTTGCCAGCTGTGCATTGCCCACAGAACCTCATTTGACATGAAGCTGTGCTAGGTTCTCTGGGCCCCCTTTTGTAGAGTCAGGCAGGGGGGGAGGGAGAACAGCTGGCAGATGAATCTTGTTACTGGACTTCCTTGAGTGAGGGAAGCACTGACTGCTATAGCTGATGGCCGTGCCTTCTCCTGGACGTGCAGGTTTTAAGGTAACTGACTTCATTTTACTCCTTGGTCCTTTTCTCCTTGGTCATGCATCTGTAGGAGTCAAGCTGAGCCCCCTCCTGATCCCCGCCTGCCCCCTAAGAGCTGCCTCCTGCTGCCACCTACCCCTGGCCGAGGAGGGCAGAAAGCTGCTGTGAGCCGAAGGACCAACATGCACATATTTGTTGAATGTGGACTCCGGGTAAGTCCTGCTCCTGCCCGGGTGAGGTGCCTTGCTGGCTGGTGCACACTCACTTTGGCCTGCTGTTTGATTTCATCAACATGACATTTCCTGAAATGGGAGAGGCAGACATCAGGGAAGGGTTGCTGCCCAGCCTGGTGGGGTGACATCTTCTCAAAAATAAGTTTTACAGAAAACTTGGTTTTTCTATCACTAGTAATTCCCAGGGGAATCTCTCCTCCTTCCATCTCCATCCAATGAGCCAATTCCTCCAACACAGGGCTCCCTGGCCTCCTTGAGCGCTTTGCCAGCAGCCTCTTGCTCTCCCAGGACTCTGACAGCAGGACATTTAGGGACCCTTGCTGGGGTCTGTTCTTTTACTGTGTGGCTCTTCCTAAGGTCAAGCCTCTTTCTCCTTTAGCTGTTACACATGAGCCTCAAGAGGTCAAAGGTCAACTCCTCTGACGATCATGTGCTGGAGATGTTGGATCCTTTCATGTCATTGCTCATCGATTGCCTCAAGTCCAGAGATGCCAAGGTGAGGCCAGATTGAAAGCCCTGCAGGGGTTCTGGGGTCAGAGGTTGAGAGTCAAAGGCCCTCAGGGGCCACCAAAGCCCCTTCCATTTTAGAGCTATGGGAATGAAGGCCCAGAGGAGGGGGTTGTGCCTGAGACATGCCCCAAGTAGTGAGCTGCTCAGGTGGGCCTTGAACCCCAGATCCATCCTCTGTTATGAGACCCTTTTGAGGGTGACTCCATTCCACCTTTCTGTCCTCCTAAGGCCATCTCAGCATCATCTTCAACAATCTGCTCCTTAATTCCTCGGCAACAGAATTATCTTTACTCTCTGCTCATAGGTGGAGGCAGCCGAGTGTCTTATCATGTCACTGAGGCCAGACACTCATCAGAGCCACTGTCTGAGCTAATGCTTTATTGTAGTAGCCTAGCTCTTGAGAGGGAAGATTGATTCATACCATCAAATGGAGATCATTAGATTTAGGATGAGGATGAACCTTGCAATATCAGGCCCTGCTTCTTTGTTTTATAGAAGAGGAAACTGAGGCCCAGGGAGGCAAAGGGACTTTTCCAAGATCACACAAACTGTGCCTATGAACAGCAATGCCAAGCTTCCAACCCAGGGTTCCTTCATTCCAGACCAAGTCCTCTTACCATTATATCAGGCTTGCCACTATTAGATGCGGTCTAAGGCTTAGATGTTCTATTCCTGAAGAAGCTCTTGTTCTTACTTTTTCTTGAATTTCTATCACACAGAGGAACTAACCCTTTTTAAAAAGGGAAATTTTGCTTTTCTGTTACTCTCATGTCTGAGCCCTTGCCAGTGAGGTGTCCTTTATGCAAAATAAAAAAGAAACCTCAAATGATTAAAAACAGTAAAAAGAATCAAGAAAAGGGGCAAGGCAATTCGGCAGACTCAGAAGAGATCTGGGGGTGTCTTTGTCCCCTTGGTATAGGCAAGAAGGAGAGGGCATGATTTTTCATCTTTTTCCATGGCTGGAGTCCTAAGCATTCAGTATGTTCTGGTTTCACAGTTTATCCTGATATTTATAGTGAGGAGTCGAGGCTCTGTGAGGGCCCCTTTCATGTGCTCAAGGCCACACAGGGAGGGAGCTTGATCATATCTTAGCTTTCTTGGGTTTTGCCTGTGTTGCTATTTTGGGGGCCTAAAGTTGTTTCTTACCCCCCATCCCCATATGAATACCCCTTTTCAAAGAGCCTGGTTTTTGCCATAGAGGAACAGGATTACTTCATCCAGGCTCCTTGTTAATCCAGGCTCCTGCACTGTTATCAAGGTTAAGAATAGTATTTGGTAGCTGAGGCAAGATGTTGTGATTAATTAGCTTCCTAATTAGCTTCCTTCCAAGGACCATTTAGGTGATAGTGAATGTGCTTCTTAAATAGCACAAAACAGTTGGACCCACTGCTTCTGTCCCACATGTATTCTGTAGGGCTGCACATGGTTATTGCCCACCCCATTATGTGTTTCCCCTGCAGTTGGTGGAGAATGGTAATGGTATAAGATTGGGCCAATCTGAGACAAGAGATCAAAGGAGCCACCCAATGCCTTCAGGGCCCCCAAGGCCAAGAAGGACTTCTGAGATTGGGTGTCCCAATTCAGCATCTTAGAATTGAGAGCTGCAAAGAGTGTTAAAGCTCTGGTCCAAGTTCTACTTTTACAGATGAGCAGCCTGAGAGAAGGAAGAGTTGTTGGAGGGGCCTCCATGGATGGGGGACTGGCCCTGGCAGGAGGTCAAGCTGCCAGGAATATTTCCTTGGTCCTGATGGCTAGGCAGAATTGCTTCATTCTTAGGACAGAGCAAAGCCCTTAGTACCAGAGTTGTAAAGATGCCAGCCTGACTAGCCCACTGACATTTCTTACTAGCCCTCTCCTTGCAGGCCAACCTCACCCGTGACATGGGGTAAGTGAGCCCCCATTCTGATTGGCCTGTGGATAAGGAACTTTGGAACACTCCATAGAAAGGAGTGAGGGAGAGAGGGGCTTCCTCTCTAGGCTGATGTCACCACATAGGAGGCACATAATATCCAGAGGATTGTGTCATCATGTCCTTGTCTTCCCCTAGAATGCCAACTCCCTGCCAGGGGGGGCCACACTGTGTTTTATATCTGTCCATGTGCCCCTGGTCTGTTTGTTTGCAGAGGAGCTTGGACCTGTGATGGAATCCTTAGAGGGAGCCCTCCCTCTCCCAGGGCAGAGCTTTTCTGTACCTTGGGGGCTGCTCAGGGCACTGAGAGGTATGTGACCTGCTTACAGCCTCCAGGGCTTATGTTTCTATTTCAACCTGACTTTTGTCTCTAGGTCATCACAGGTGCTTTACAGTCTCTAATCTGGGTGTTGAAGTTCCCCCTGCCTTCCATAGGGAAGAACTCGGAGAAACTTACTAAGCAGCTCTTCCTTCTGCTGAAAGACTATGCCAGACTTGGGGCTGCCAAAGGCCAGAACTTCCACTTGGTTGTAAACTGTTTCAAGGTAATGGATTTCTCCTGCCTCAGAAAACTAGCAGTGAAAGCTGCTTGGGGTAGGGGAGGCCAACAGGGGCAAGGAAGTGTTTGTCAAGGAAGTGATTTATAGCCCTTGAGAAGGATCATTGTCCTTTCATGGACTCACTAAGAGAGTAAACTCAAAGGGAATTTTGTTTCACCTCCTCAAGTTGTGGCTAAGGAAACAGAGCCTTGTCAGGGTTGAGTGATTTTTACACAAAATTATCTAACAAGTCAGTGGCAAAATTGCCATTCAAACCCCTCTGCAGACCTAGAGCACTGTCCATGGTGCTGCCTACCAGCCAGTCCGCTTTGCTTTGCCACTCTCTGGTCTTGCCAAAGAGCCCTCCCTCTGTATGCATGCATCTTCCCATCTGAAAATCAGTGTTTTGTTTTGGGGTTTGTTTTGTTTTTTAAAGCCCTCACCTTCTGACTGAGAATCAGTACTAAGTATTGGTGCCAAGGCAGAAGAGCAGGAAGGACTAGGCAGTTGGGGTTAAGTGACTTAGTGTCATACAGCTAGGAAATGGCTGAGGCCAGATTTGAACATGGGGCATCCTATCTCTAGCTCAGGCTCTCTATCCCCCAACTCACTTAGCTTACCCCTGAAAACAATGCTTTTGTAGTTCTTGTACTGGCCCTTAAGGCCCTTCATATCTGATTCCTTCCTGTTTTCCTATCTTTCTACCTCTCCATTCTGCTCTTTAGACATCCTGGCCTAATTGCTGTTCCTATGAGTCACTGTCACCCAGTAAGATATTTTTCTGGGTATTGTTCTTCTAACTCCTGCCTCTCTCTTCCACCTCCAACTTCTCACCCTCTGAAAAAGCTACTAGATTCTTCCCCTCTAAGGTTACCTCCCATCTATTCTGTGTGTGTTGTATGTTTTGTCTCCACCATTAAAATGTAAGCTATTTGAAGATAGGGACTGATTTTGCCTTTCTCTGTATCCCTAGCATACAGCATAGGCACTTGTAAAGCCCTTAATAAATACTTGCTTGATTAAGTAACCAGTGATTTGTGGGACATCCTATTATTAATCCTGGTGGAATTGGATTTTTTATTTTCAGTGTGTGACCATCCTTGTGAAGAAGGTCAAATGCTACAAGATCACAGAGAAACAACTCCAAGTCCTGCTGGCCTATGCTGAGGAGGATATTTATGACTCATCACGACAGGCAACAGCATTTGGTCTTCTAAAGGTGCGGAATTCTGACACTGAAACCCTAAGAATGTTGGCTCCAGGAAATTCACATGATTTGTTTTAAGATGATGGGAAAATCTTTGGTAAAGCAAGACAACTTTTAGCTAGATTGTTTAGAAAGATGTTTAATGCTGAGACAAACTAGGTAGGTAACATTGATTTCAGCTTATTTGGCAAGCTCTTTCAATATGCATAAGAGCAGCTTAAGGTCTTTGAAAAGCTATTGTGGTCTTATGCTATCATTTGGCTTGATCCATTTGGGTAGACTGGAAGCTCTATGAGGCTGGAGATTCTGTTTTATCTTAACATCTGTCTCACTCATTTAGCATGGCTCATAGTAAGGCCCTCCCCTGCTTCTCTGCATACATTGTATCCATAGTTTCTTATAGTACAGTAACATTCCAAGACATATATATATATATATATATATATATATATATATATATATAAAATATAAAATTTATCTGGTCATTTCCCATTCAATGAACTTCTACTTGTTTCCAGTTCTTTGCTAATACAGAAAGGGTTGCTGTAAATATTTTGGTGTAAAAGGGGACTGTTTTTTCCATCCTTGATCCTCTTGGGATATGTGCCTGGTTGTGAAATTTCTTTTGTAAAAATTTTGGACTTTTGTCTCCTTATAGTAATTCCAAATAATAATACAAATTGTTCAATAAAACTGTTAACATTTTTCTTCTGTTATCTTTCCTATTGAAATAGAAACACTCTTAAATTCTTAAGGATTTTTAAAATGAGTAAAAAAACAAGTGTATGGACTTCAACACTAAAAGAACATTTTCTTCTCTGCAGTAAAGTTGCAAATGAAATGAGTCTGTTCTATTATATTTTAGGCTATCTTATCAAGAAAATTGATGGTCCCAGAAATTGATGATGTCATGAAGAAAGTATCCCAATTTGCCATTACTGGACAAAGCGAACCAGTCCGAGTCCAGTGTAGACAGGTTTGTTCTAAAGGATTGTTGGCATTCGTTCTTGGTTTGAGAATGACTTTTTGTTTTGTTTTGTTTTTTGGAGAGAAGTAACCAGGGTTGTTACCTAATGACCAGTGGGAAGAAGTCTGTCATCAGCCTATTGATTCCCCAAATAGCAGAGTGGTTCTTAAATAATTAGGATGTCTCTTACATGATGAGAATAACATTGGACATTGCCTCATATATGTAAGATTCAGTGAAGATGAGGCATTGCTTCTTCATTCCCAGTAATACTCTGTGTCTACATCAGTGAAAGCTCATTAAATGCATCAGTGGTATGAGTCTCCAGATGAGAGGGAGATGAGAAGGGCATGGAATGCATTTCTGAAATTATTTTCTTGGTTACTTTAATGAGACACAATAGAGAGGAGGTCATAGACATAGAGTTCAGAGCCATAGGAAGCTCAGCCACCATGACTGAGGCACAGAAGACTGTGCCTGGGATAGATCTTCAGCTTAGATTCCTCTTCAGACAAGTGTAAGAAGGGTCAGGCATTTGTGTGATAGGTGGGAGAAGCTTTGCTATGGACTTGATGGGCAGCACATAGTTGAGGGCCTTCTGCTGAAGCAGACCCCTGCTCCTCCATCACTTAGCAAATAATTGAATGATACACCTAAGAAAATTTCTCCTGGCCCCCAACCACTTACTTAAAGTGATGGACTTAAGGCAGGGTGGAGAGATGATCCACTGCCGGATCTCTACATTGTAGGTCACCAGGCCTTACTACAATTTGTATTGGATGAGCATCACGTTCCTGAGCGCAGGGTCACCTCTGGGCCAAAGTTAGAGTCAAATGTGTGTGGATGGAGGCGGACATTCTTCATTTTCATCATTTGTCTTTTTTTCAGGTTTATCTGAAGTACATTCTTGACTACCCAATTGGTTCTAAACTGAAATCCAACTTGGAGTTCATGTTGGCTCAGCTGAAGTAAGTTAGAGCCCAACCCTGGAAAAAGCTGCTGGGGATCTTAGATTTCTGGCACTGAAACCCTAAGGGCCAGGCCCCCAGGAGCCCCCCAGTTTAATCCCGTCCTTTTATTGAGGAAGCTAAGACTTGCCCAAGGCCACATAGGTCATAAGCATCCAAAGTGACTCCAGAATTGTTCTTTTTCCACCAGACCGCACTGCCTTCTTTGGCAGTGGGCTTAACTTCCATCTAAGTGGACAGTGCTTTTAGGGAGAAGACAAAGTTTAAGATGTTAGAAACATCCAAGGAGACTGTCCTGTTTTATTTGGCTTTCTCATTTGGTTTCATAAGGCATTCACTCTCTCAGTTGCTTTGTGGTCTTAACTGATAAGCTTTAAAAGCCAAACTCTTTGCTTTACTTTAATTAGTAGAAAACTGAGAGATATAGCCTATTTTTTCAGGGGCTCACACATCTTCCATTATTGTATAGTAGAGAGGATAATCACATGGTTGAACTATGTTTAAGTGTTGATGATTTCCTACACTCTATTGCCCATGGTCCTTACCTACTTCTTCCTGGCCTGTGTTCTTAGAAATGGTTAATCATTCAAACCCTGGACTTCATGGTTGGCATAGAGTTAGAGCCAGAAGGGCCTGGAAAGTCGGGTAGCGCAATCCCCTTGTACTAGAGATGAGGAATCTGAGGCATAGAGACTCCGAAATATGTCTAACATTTCATGAGAGCTGGCAGTTGAAGGGATTAAAAATGAATAAATATTTAAGGAAATAATTGGATTTTATTTTAGATAGCTTAAACTTAATACCTTAAAGTCTGAGGAGTGGGGAGAATAATGGAATCCATTAGGAGCAGGGGAACAAAGTTACAGAGAAGCAACCTTAGACATGAATTAGGAGGTTATAAAGGCTATCTCTCGCAGCCCACTCATGGAACTGAGTTCAGGGAGCTTACCTGGCTTTAACTTTTCAGGGACTAACAACAATGGGGTTCAAATGCAGATCCTCCAGCTCCTAAAGCCTGTGTCATACTACCTCTATTGGAGGTCCTCAGGTTGGTCAAATGGGTCAAGTGAACAAGCATTTACTAAATGCCTCCTCTGTGCCAGGCCCTGTGCTAAGTGCTGAGGTTACAAAGAGAAGCAGAAGCCATTCCCTACCCTCAAGGAACTCCCAGTCTAATGGGGGAGACAACAAGCAAGCAACTAGATATGGATGAGATATATATACAGAATACATTGGAAATAATCTCAAAAGGAAGCTACTAAGGTTAAGGAAGACAAAAAATGGATTCTTGGCAACAGCTGGGACTTGAGAAAAGCCAACAGGTAGAAGTGAGGAAAGAGAATTCCTGGCATGGCAGATACTTTACACGTAGCTTTTGGTTTGGATGGGCCCTTCTAACCCAGATTCTGTCATTTGTTCCAGTGAGTTAATTTTGAAGATGTTAATGTCTGTGTTTGCTCCCTTTGCCTTAGCTATGACTATGAGGCAGGAAGAGAATCGGCTTTGGAAATGATCGCTCACCTCTTCCAAACCTTCCCTCAGGTACTATTTATGTTGAGTACAAATGTTCAGCAGTGTTGAAAGGGCACAGTTTCCTCTGATCCTTCACCCACCCTAAGACTTCCACTTGGGGAACAAGGAGATGGTGGTCCACAACCTTTCCTGTCTGTTGCCTTTCCTTTTTAGGGATTGCTTCATGAGAACTGTGGTCTGTTCTTTGTTCCCCTCTGCCTCATGATGATCAATGACAACTCCACCAAGTGCAAAAAGATGGCCTCCATGGCCATCAAGTTACTGCTCAGCAAGGTCAGCTTGGAGAATAAAGACCTGATGTACGTGCTTGTGGTCAAGTGGTTTGGGAGTCAGAAGGTAAGCACATTCTGTTTATTCTGCTGCCCTGATCCTCATGAGGAGCCAACAAGTCATTGTCCAGTTGAGATGAGAGCCTTTAATCAAACATTTGACCACCAAACCATGCTTCTTGTTCCTGTGTCACTATGGAAATAGCTGGGCTCCCAGAGTTGGAATTCCCAGCTCTGCCACTTACTGTCTGTCTGACCTTGGCCTAGGCCCACGTTCTTTGAAGTGCTCAGCTTTTCTTCATCTGTTAATGGCCTCAGAGGTCCTTTCCAGCCCTAAATCTAACCCTTATGCCCTCTTGCCTTGGTATTTGTTTTGTATATTCTACATGTTCTTATATGTTCATATCATTTCCCTTGACAAAATAGTAGAGGCTCCTTAAGGGCAGGGGTTGTTCTATTTTGTCTCTATCCTCAGCACCTAGCAGTAGTTCCTGGCACATAGTAGGCACTTAAGCAATGCCTGCTTGTTGGATTGATTGATTGAACTGGGTTGATATAGGCAGTTTCCTCACCCTGGAATTTGTTACACCAGTAAAATCACAGGTCTGGGCCCCCACTTCAGAAAGATCCCAGAAGACCCACCTTAGCAATAGGAATGCCCCTGATTCAGTCTGGGTTGGTTTGGCTGCCTGCCTTGGAGTTGTCTTGAGACCTTACTGCTCCCTTGCCCTTGAGGCAACCCATTGATGCCTTTTTTTCCCACTGGCAGAGTTTGCAGAAGCGCTTGGCTGCCCAGACCTGTGGCTTGTTTGTAGAGACTGAAGGGGCAGCTTTTGAGAGGAGATTTGGAACAGTCCTTCCCATAATTGAGAGAGAGCTTGAGCCTTCCCAGCTCCGAGATGTAAGTATTTGGCTATGGAAGGAAATGTCTTTGTCTATTTGTATGGTTTTGGCTTATATGATACAACTATCTCGGGAAAGAAACAGGCTGGCACCTCTAGGAGTGTCCTTCCTGACACAGATTCCAAATGCATTGGCATGGGAAAACCCAGGTTTAAAGCTGGTTGATCCCATTTCTCCCCATTCTCTCCCTTCTTGGCTCATCTAGTCTCAACTTTCCATGTTCTTTGTTTTGTTTTTGTCCCACCCTTGAATTTTGAGACCTTGTAGGCCACCACTATGTCTCTCTGGCCAGGCACCATGCCTTGGTGTGTAGTGTCTTCTCCATTAGGCCTGAAGCTTGGGGGAGAACTCGCACTGTCCTGCTGGTTTATATTGGTATCCCCAGGGATGACCACAGCATGTGGCCCACATTAAGGACTTAATAAGTGTTCATCTATTTTGACTGCATTGTATTTAAGCTTCCGTGATCTGAAATGAAATGAGGAAGTTGGACTAAGCGAAGATTAGTATCCTGAGACCTTTAATAAAACTTGTTTAGCATATCATTGACCTACAAAAAAAACCAAAAACATCCCATAGTAGTAATAACAAAGAATTAAACATTTTAAAAATAATTTTTATTTAATTGTGATTTTGACATTTTTAAAAGAGAAGCATTGTGGCGTCTTGGATAGAGTACCCCCAAACCCAGGAAGACTGCAGTCTAAGGCCTGCTTCTGGCATCCAGGCAAGGTGCTTGTCCATTCTCTCACATGACAATAGGCTGCACAAAAGGTGCCTACCTACCCTGGTGGGGAGTTTCCTCAGGTCAATGAAGTTCAGTCCTGGGCCTGGTTATTTTTAAGAGAAGTGAAAGTTTTCTTTGGCATTAAATGCCTTCATAGTTGGGGAATGGAAGTTTTTGCTGTGAGCTCAGTTGCACAATGCCTTGTCTGATCTTGATTGAGAATGACCTCTTTTATGCTTGGGTTTGTTTTTTAGCTAATCGAAGAAACTGATGAAAAAGCATCTGACCGACTTCTCTTTGGTTTTCTTACGCTGATAACTAAACTAATCAAGGAATCTAACTTTCTTCAACTCACCAAACATCCTGAGAGTCTGAACAATATCTGGAGTAAGTTGGGTGACCTAAGACTGACCAACTGACCGACTCTGTCAGCCTAGTTGTCCTGGGCCAGAGCTGGAAGGGACCTTAGAGGACTTTGAGGCCTTCATTCATCCAGTCACGATGAACTCACGGGTCCAGGCCTCATCCCATCAGGATTTATACATATAGACTGTCCCTATAGTGTCAGGACACTTGGAAGCTTGAAGCTTGCTTGCTTGTGTGTGTGTGTGTGTGTGTGTGTGTGTGTCTGTGCTTGTGCACACACACAGATGTACACAGACATGTTTTTTTACCTAGCATATGGATGGACAGATAAAATGCTGGCATGACCTCCATATCCAAAGAAGGAGTTATGCTTCTAGGCTCTTTGTTGAACTTTTGTCTCTAACTCACCAGGCTCAGTTAGGATGGATGTTTTGCCCTACCCTCCAGGAAGATTTAAGTGGAATCCATTCAAATGGGCAGACAGTAAAGAAAAATAAAATCTTATTTTCTTTCCACAGGTCACATCCAGTCCCATCTCTCACACCCCCACAGCTGGGTGTGGCTTACTTCAGCCCAGATTTTTGGATTATTATTTGCCTCTTGCAAACCAGAAGAACTGATTAAGAGATGGGCTGCCCAGAAGTCTAAGAAGAAACAGTCAGGCCCAGTAGCTGTTACCTTCCTGACCAAAGAATTAGACCAAAAGGTGAGGTGTTGGGGGGGTGGGGGTGTCTCTTGGGGAATCTCCATCCTCTATCCACTAAGGCATCTGTTGGGGATTACAGAATCATTCCTCTGTGCCTTTGGGGGTATGAAAGGGATTCTGTTTGGGAAAGAAATTCTAGAACTCCATAGAGAGCCAAGTCCCAGGCACCAGAGCTCTACAGAAACATTTTTAGATCATTCAGATTTTGCCCTTTTTCAGTTTGTCGCTATATCCTCAGTGCCTGGCACACAGTAGATGCTTAATAAATCTTGTTGATGGATTGATTGAATAACTGACATTTATTTATGCAGCACTTAAAAGTTAGCAAAGCACTTTGCATACATTAATTCTTGGGCAGGTACATAAGTGTGGGCTGTTACTGCATATTGATAACTATGTCCCCAAGAGGTCAGTGCCAGTGTCCTCCTTTTACACAGGGGGAAGCTGAGGCCCAGTGACTTGGGCAGGGTCCTGTAGCCTGTCAGTGTCTCTTTGATCTTCCTCTGTGTGTGAAGGTTTTCACTGACACTGTGGTTGGAAGGAAGGAAGAAGCGTTTATTAAGTATGACTAAAAGTTGTCACCTGAAAATGCATTAGGGTTTACTCCAAGCCGCTGAGACAGCGGTCTGGGAGGGCGGGGGTGTGGGGTGCGGTGGGTGCTATATCTCAGCTAACACTGGCCTTTCTTATTGTTATAGATGAAAAGACTGGCTTTAGCTTTTTGCTATCAGTTGCAGTCAAAGTTTTTGGATCAGTCTCTGGGAGAACAGGTAGGAATGGGAAACTTGTGACCAACTCATACATGTCTATGAGGCACACGACCAATTCCAATGATTTCTAACTTAAGGGATGTCTTGCTTTGGAAGCTTCTTTACCTGGAAAGCAGTTATTCCCTGGAGGCCGCCTTTTCTCATGGAAGTGAGAGAATGCTGGTCCCACCGTGGGTACCACTACCCTGGAGCTCTCAGGGGCCACTGGTTTGGGCCTGTTGTGCAGAATGTTGGGTCTGAAGAGGCAGCAGGTCAACTGCTGGCGTCTCGTTATTTAGCCCCTGTCACAAAGGGAGGAACACCACGCTTGTCCAGAGAACTACCTATAAATGGTCTCCTTTAATCTCATGACCACACTAGGAGGTAGGTGCTATTATCCCCCTTTTATACAGGAGAAAAGCGAGGCAGACAAGTAAGTTACCCAAAGTCACACAGCTAGAAGAGTCTGAGGCTAGATTTGAACTTGGGTCTTCCTGGCTCTGGGCCTCATTTCCTATCCATTGTACCACCTAGCTGCCTCTGCTTCGATGTTTACAAAGTAAACATAGATAGAAAAATCCTGTTCTCTGTCTGCCTTTAGTATAGCAGATAGTCACCAAAACTGATAGCAACTTAATACTTGGTTCTGATGAGCGAAAGGTGCCATCCAGCCGGGCCAGGCCAGGCTACCTGCTGCCCGAGGATCCCTTTGGAAAGTACCCTCAGCTCTGGGCCTCCACCAGAGTGTTCATCAAGCAAGTAGTTGGGATAATCTTCAGTCTTATCCATAGTTGGAGCAGCCTATGACAGGCCCTTAAGGAGCTTCCCTAAGCTGACCAGTGAAAGCCTGAATGTTAAGTCTTTTGTCCTTTGAGCTTCACACATTGAATCCACTGGAGCCTGCAACCCTCAAGCTCTGTTAGCCTCTTCCTAGCCTTTATGGGGAGGAAGGATAGGCTTCTCCTAATTCAGGTTCCATATTTAGCATGAAGCCAGACCCTTATTGGTACTGATTCTGTTGTTAGCCTAAGGAGGCTCACTTCTCCATAGAACCGTAAGGCCATTCAGCAGGGACACTGCACTTGGCCTTTGGCAGG
Source organism: Monodelphis domestica (assembly GCF_027887165.1). Lineage (NCBI taxonomy): Eukaryota > Metazoa > Chordata > Mammalia > Didelphimorphia > Didelphidae > Monodelphis > Monodelphis domestica. The sequence continues at coordinate 88,983,382 of NC_077231.1, forward strand.
CTCCATCTTTTAGAGGATCTCAATTCTTTTGAGGATCTCAATCTTTCTCTCTTAGAACTAGATAAATTCAACCAAAAAATAAGCAAGAAAAAAGCTAAGGAAGTGACTAAAATCTTAGAAAAGTTAGAATAGATTTCTGGAGAAAATTGAATGGGAATAAAAAGGAATATGCCTTTCTCAGCTACACATGGTACCTTCACCAAAAAAATTGACCATGTAATGGGGCATAAAAGCCTAACAACCAAATGTAGAAAAGCAGAAATATTAAATGCATCCTTTGCAGACAGTAATGCAATAAAAATTACATTCAACAAAGGGCCATAGAAAGAAAGACTTAAAAATTAATTGAAAACTAAATAATCTTATCCTAAAGAATATAAGCTCCTTGAGGACAGGTTCTTTCTTTCCATTGTCTTTTCATTTCTAGCACTTGGCACATCATACAGGCTTAATTGTTTTTTCCCCAATCATTCCAGTGGAAATGACTAACTTTCAGACTGTTAGTCATTAGACATTCATATGACAGCCCCAAATGGACACAGGCATAGGCGAGCTGTCAGAGATGCAGAGACAAAAACACAACAGCCTCTGCTCTTGGGAAGCTTCAGTTCTCCTGAGGGAATGGACATCAGCTTATAAGGGGTGACCCAGAGTGTTCCTGCAATGCTCGGGCAGGGGGAGCTGTTCTCCATTGCTCACTGTCACGGGGTGCTCAGGGTCTCCACCAGCTCCTTCCTCTCCCAACAGTGGGAAGGGCTTGGTGTGGGGCTCCAGAAGAGCAGTCGTCTGAGGACCAGCCTCTTAAGAGGCTCCCATCCCGGACCCGAGGACCCGGGGGTTTGCCCCGAGTTTAGCTCGGCAAGCATGTTGCCTCAGGAATGGGAGAGCTGCCATACAGATCTGGAGAGGGAGGACCTCATTCCAGTCACATCACTGGGCCTTTTGGAGGAAATAAACTAACATGGGCGTCTTTGGTTTTGTTTTCTTTTTAGATTGTTAAGAATCTGTTGTTTGTTGCCAAAGTCATCTATCTTCTGGCACTCCACAAAGAGGAGAAGGAAGTTCCCTCTGAGGAGAGCATGGAGACCCCTGCCCCGGAAACCTCCCAGACCACGGGGCCTGAGGATGATGCGGGGCATGCCCGGGAAGCCTCTGATGATGAAAATGAGGCAGCAGAAGAGAAGGTGGGAGCAGAGGAAGACCAAGGAAGACCCGCCAACCTGTTCTGGCTCATCCACAAGTTGTCCATCATGGCAAAACGGGAAGCCGCATATTCGCCCAAAAATCCCTTAAAGGTGAGAAAAAAGTGGGAGGCGGAACCTCCCATATGCCCTTTGAAAGGAGAGTTCTTCGCCTATGGTTAGGAAGGAACTTGTTTTCAAAACACTGGGATGCCAGTTTTAATAGTTGGTTTCTTGCTACCCTGAGTGTTGTGCCCTGGGCATCTGCACAAACACTCAGGTCTCTGGCCTGCTGCTCGTCAGGGGCCGGGGCTGTCCTCCCTCCATCCTGTGTTCCCAGCTCACTCACTGCTCGTGTCCTGTGCTTTCAGAGAACCTGCGTGTTTAAGTTCCTCGGGGCTCTGGCCATCGATCTGGGCCCCGACAAGGTCCGGCCTTTCCTGCCTATGATCCTCGCCCCGTTGTTTCGGGAACTGAACAGCACCTACTCAGAGCAAGGTGAGAAGCCCTGGGAGGCAGGGATGTGGGGCACCATGATGGAAGAGAGGGAAGCTCTCTGCCCAGGCACAGGCTGCCACACTCATCTCAAGGAGCCACAGGGCCAGGCCTCCATCCTTAGGCCACACAGGAGCCTCCTGGGAACTGACAGTAGCCAAGTCCCGTGGGCCCCTGCCTTGGCAAGGGAGGCTTCCTTGGTCATTTTTTTTTTTTAATAAACCCTTACCTTCCGTCTTGGAGTCAATACTGTGTATTGGCTCCAAGGCAGAAGAGTGGTAAGGGCTAGGCCATGGGGGTTAAGTGACTTGCCCAGGGTCACACAGCTGGGAAGTGTCTGAGGCCAGATTTGAACCTAGGACCTCCCGTCTCTAGGCCTGGTTCTCAATCCACTGAGCTACCCAGCTGCCCCCAACTTGGTCATTTCTACCTGGCATCGCACTGGCTCCTTTGGGGTTGCCTGCTTCCTCTCTCGTCCTGCCTCTTTCCTTCTTTCCCTTCCCATGGGGCAGCTCCCTGTCTCCTGACTCCCCAGCTTGCTCCCTGGCTGGCTATGGCTTCACAGCCACCAAGATCAGGCTGAGTGGCAGCAGGTGGGGGTCGGGGGCTCAACCTGGGGGTCTTGGGGGTGGTTTTAGCCATGTCCATTTCTCCCCACAGCGGCCCCCAACCCCTTGTCAAGGCCATGCCGCTGCCTTTTGGTACCATGTTTGCCAGGCGGTGACGCATGACCTCCTTGTCCGTGCATGTTCCTTCTTTCCCGGGCAGACCCTTCGCTGAAAAACCTGTCCCAGGAAATCCTGGAACTGCTCAAGAAGATGGTCGGCTTGGAGGCCTTCTCATTGGCTTTTGCCTCAGTGCAGAAGCGGGCCAGGGAGAAGAGGGCGCTGCGGATCAAGCGGAAAGCCTTGCAGGTGAGTCCCAGCCCTCCTCCGTCCATCCATCTGTCACATCCTCCTCCTGTCCCGCCCCTCCCCCCCCAGTCAGGCCACCTCGATCCCAATTTAATATATCTTTGCAGTTTGTGACTAATCCGGACATTGCTGCCAAGAAGAAGATGAAGAAGCACAAGAACAAGAGTGAGGCCAAGAAGAGGAAAATCGAGTTCCTGCGGCCAGGCTACAAGGCCAAGAGGCAGAGGAGCCATGGCCTCCGCGACCTGGCCATGGTGGAGTGAAGGCTGCGCTCAGGCCCAGTTATACAGTGTACAGTTAGTGTGAATAAGGCAGGTTTTACAGTCAGGACGCTGAAAGCGTTATGGTGGGCGTGTGTGCGTATGTGTGCGAGTGCACGCGCGCGTGTACAGAGGCAGGAGTCATCACTGATTGCTTGGTGACTTTAAAAAAAATAAAAACAGAAGCTTTTCCTTTTGGCAGTTAGTCAGCCTAATCTTGGCTGGCTGGCCTTGGACCCTGTTGGCAGTGAGTCTGGGAAGGCGATGGGCCTGCACAGGAATGTTTTGACTTGAATGAATGAAATACTAAGTTTCAGTTGACTGTTAGCGATAGTGTCTTTCTCTTTTCTCTCCACATTAGCCCCCCCGAAGTCTCCCTTGTCTGCCCCGCCACTGCCCTCCCCATAGTCAGGCTTTCTGCCTACAGGATCCCTCCCTCCCTCCCTGGGGTCCCACAGCGGTGCCATTTCTGCTCTGTCCTGTGTACAGAGCACTCCAGGAAGAACGGTGTGGCGGTTCAAGTCCCACCTCTGCTCCATGCCAGCTGTGCCACCCTGGGCAGGTCACTTACCCAGCTTCTGCCTGTGCTAGGCTCTGTGCTGAGCCTTTTACCTGAAGGGTGCCCAGGACAAACCCAGAGGGTAGGGGCTATTGCCCCCATTTTAGAGATGAGGAAACTGAGGCTGGCAGGTTCCGTGACTCGCCCGGCAGCACATCGCTCCTAAGTGTCTGGCTTGGCACTCTTAACACCCCCCCCCCCCCAGCAATCCTGCCCAGAGAAGGTGCCAACTGGCATGGGCAGGAGCTTCTTTGGTTGGGAATTCCTCATATTAGTTGAGACCACTGGCGTGGCCAGTCATTGGCCTCCTATGTGTCAAATTTCAAAATCTGCTGGTTTTGCTTCTACCTCAGACTTCTCATTAAACCTTGAAATGGCTCCGTGTTCTGGTGGTCCAGTTTAAAATCCGTGTTTTCACTGTCCACTGACCTCCACGACCCTTTCCCTTGGCCAGTAGTAGTTGTTGATCATTTTGTACAGTGTTGTTGCTTGCCTGCCGGGTGTAATTGTCGTCTTGTATTAACTCCTGACCCAGTGACCAAGTTCTGTCAGCTTGTGGTGTGGACCATCACACACTAATGAATCATCTCGTTTTTAATCTATATTTGCAATGTTTTCACATTAAAATGGTATGTTTTATGGAAACTGTGTGCTGTCTATTCAGAAATTAAGATTCTTCCCTTATAATCCGTTTACCCCTCAGAAACGCGTCCATTGTGTTCACGGGGAAAGGACATACGAGGTGCATTAAGGGCCTGAAAATGGGCCTGATTCATTTCCCCTGAGGATGCTGGCCAGCCTGTAAAGTCGAACTAGAATTGGACAGGACTAAGGCATGAGTGGTGCGAGAATGTGGCAGGAGTGCCGGGCCTGGAAGCCAGGGAGACCTGCTAGGGATCAGGACTGTACATTGAGAACTACTAGAAACAGGCCTCTCCTCACTGAGGCCACACTCAAGAGTCTGTGAGCTAGTGAGATTTGCTTATAGACCCAAATTCTGTCTCCGAAAGCATTCACCCCCATCAAAGCTACATCGGTAATGCCTGAAAAGGAACATTACTTTTTAATTAGCTTTTGTCCATATATTGATTTTTGTTTTCCCTGGATCCCTCCCAGAGAGCCAGTGTGTCTCTTACGACAGAATTATTTTTTGAAACCCTTATCTTCCATATTAGAATCAATACTGTATATTGGTTATAAAGCAGAAGAGGGGTTAAGGGCTAGGCAATGGGGGTGAAGCCCAGGGTCACACAGCTGGGAAATGTCAGTCCAGATTTGAACCTAGGACCTCCCTTCTCCAGGCCTGGCTCTCAATACACTGAGCTACCCAGCTGCTCTGCAAAGAATTATTTTTTAAAGAAAAGAAGAAGGAAATAATTCATTAAGACTGATAATTGCATCCAAAAAACTAGATTCAAGGTTCCACAACTATGGTCTGGCTCCTGCTTCAGAAGAACTTGGCTATCTTCTCATTGCTCCTCTCAGGCACTGTTTATTAATTTATTCTCATTGCTCCTCTCAGGCACTGTTTATTAATTTATTCTTGTTTTGTGGTGCCTATTATGCCTTGGCATTGTGGCCATTATGTATTATTTTCTCAGCTCTGCTTACTTCACTCAGTTGTGTAAATCTTTCCATGCTTCCCTCTCTTCAGCATAATCATCATCTTTTCTTACAGCACAGTCAGATTCAGTTACATTTGTGTGTTAGTTGAGTCTCCACTCTTAAGTTTCGTTCCATTTCCAGTTCTTTTATTATGTAAAAAGAGGTAGAAATATTTTGATATGGAACCTTTCTTTTTAGCAATGCCCTTCAGTGCCTAATCTTTGTTAAAAGATTATGGACATTTTAGCCATTTTATCAGCATTATTCCAAACTGCTTTCTAGAATGATTGCACAAATTCGTAGCTCCACCATGACTTTATTTTTATCTTATTGTTCTTTTTGCCAATTTGTTGGCTGTAAGGTGAAACCTCAGGGTTGTTTTAGTTAAATTTTTCTTATTATTAGGGAGTTGGAACATTCATATATAGTATGTAATTCTTTTAACTGTTCATATCTAACATTTTATTAATAATAATCTTTAGATCCAATTTTTCCAATTCTTTATCCCCAAACAACTTACTGGCATAGTACAATTTAAGGTTTAATGATTTAAGAGTCCAACAGCCCTTATTTATAGATGAGGAAGCAGACTCGAAAACGACCTAACTTGTCTAAAATCATACAGCCAGAGTTGGGATTAAAGATTGAGATATCCTGTTGAATTATGGGCATTTCTACTGCTTGGCTATATAAATCTTTTTTTCCAATTCTTGGGGACATAATTAGTATATGATACAGAGCCTTAAGCAATTAATATTGCTTTCTTGCATTGTGGTTCAACAGGAACCTCAGACTGGTTTGAATTGGACCCAAATTTACTGCAATCTTATGGAGGGCAATTTGGTTTTTGCTTTAAACCAATCCAGAAGTGATCTTTCCCAGTCAGAAAGAAAGGAGAAAAAGAAGCAGCAGCTAGGCCTTCTCCAGGTCCTTAATTAACAATGCCTAAAGTATCAGGGCAGCGAGGTGGTGCAGTGGGGAGAGTACTTCAGGAAGACTAGTTTTCCTGAGTTTAAATCTGTCCTCAGATACTTATTAGCTGTGTGACCCCAGGCAAGCCACTTAACCCTGTTTGCCTGTTTACTCCTGTAAAACAGAGCTAAAGAAGGAAATTGCAAAGCATCCCAATATCTTTGCCAAGAAAATGCCAAATACAATCATTGTCAGACACGACTGAAAAACAGCAACAAAACATTGTCTGTTCCCACAACTAGGCCCAGTTTCTATTTTCTAGGTAAATGACCTTTCTTTTTCTGATGTGGATACTGCTTTAGTACTTGCTTAAAGAAGTATTGAACTTAATTTAAGAAGTCATTTGGTCTCATCACAGAAGTCAACAAGGCAACTTACAAATTTAAGATTCCTCGAGTGTTTCTTTCTCTGCCCATCTACCTACCATAATGAAGGCACCATAGCACTGCTGGAAGCTTGTAGCCTTCTTGATTCTTACTATAATATAGCTTTCAGATACCAATGGTTCTCTGAGGAACTGTGGCCTATTAACCAGATGAACCTTCCAACTCTAATAAGGAAAATACAAATCAAAACAACTCTGAAGTTTCATGTCACACCTGGAAAATGGACAAGAAAGAAATATCTCAACAATATGGTGGCGTAGAAAGGGCCAGGTCTGGAGTCAGAAGACATCTAGATTCAAATCTTGGTCCTGCCACTTTTGTGTGAATTTAGACCCTGTGATGGCCATTCAAGCACTCGCTCCTCAGCATCACCAACATCTCAGAAATGGCCCAGCATGCCTGAGGAGGGCGGCAGTATAAAAGAATCCATTCACTATGACAGTTACAATATTTATTAGTGTTTACAAATAACAAGCTATAGCCACCAACTCCAAAATTAAAGTTTAATTCCAACAAGGATGCATTCTTCAAAAGGACTATGCTTGCCTAGAATCCATACAAATGAACAAATTCTACCTCAACAAAAGGGGAAAGCAAGAAAGGATTATATAATACAGAATAGACATTCAGTTGGTTCAATCATGATAAGACATCCCTTGAACAAAAACTTTATTTTTGCTATTACGGGTCGTTGTCAGTCCAATATATGCCAGAAATTGTATTAACCTTTGGTAGTGTGCGGCTCCTCTGACTGCTTAGAAGGGATGTCTGACGTTATGTTCATCATGTGAAGCTACTGCCTGCTCTTTAATGTTTCTACTAACCTGTAAGGAAAGAGAGCACACAGTTTAGGGAATCGGCTTCCAATGTGCTAAACACATTCCAGCGACCCAATTCTTTTTGAAGGCAAATTGGAAATCTCACAGCAAGTTCAGTACTACATCCTCCTGCCTCTCCTCCTATCCCAACCTGGAACTGACCCCCAAGCAGACAGGAGGCTGAATAGCTGTGTGCCTCTGTGCTGGTGGGAGGGACCCAGGACAGCCAGCCAAGGCCACAGCAAGTGTACAGCAGCGCATAAAAGAGCCCAACAGATGAACAGTCTAATGCACGCACACACCTCATTTTTCACCATTCCCAGCAAGGGTACTATATCTAAAAGCATGGGGCTTAAATGCATTATGTCCCGAGTTGCAGAGCCAAGGGACATAGACCATGTTGAAATAATTCAGAATGAGTGGTCAAAGTCCAGCAGGAGACACCCCAACTTGCCAGGAGATTCCCATCCCAACTAGAGGGGCCCATGTGTTTCTATAAGCCTTCAGTATAATTGTGGCCAAAAAATTTGTGGTACCCTAACACAGAGGAACCCAGACACAGTAGTCAGGGAACGTAAAAATCATATAAAAGGAGAAAGGTGGACTGGCTCCCTATTTCCAGCTCTAAAATCCCACAATTTTATTACTAGTCAGGAAGTCTTACAGTTTAGGGTAGGGGGAGAAATGTGGGCCAATCAGCTTGGCACCACTCCATGACCAAAGGCCACATTTCTTAGGATGAATACTTCTAATCAGAGGGTAGGGCCAGGCGAGAGAGAAAGTACACCTCAGAAAGAATGCCTCACCAGTGACATCACCCTATTGCTGTCTTCAGGCACAATACTAAAGCTCTTACAAAATGATACTTGCCATTCCATTGCCTCATCAAGGCCAGTGCCTTTGGTTGCTGAGGTTTTGAAAATCTGCCATTTTCGGTCCTTCAGGGCAGGAAGCCCAAGTGAATTTGCCATCTCTGTGGGTGTCATGGCCTGTTCCATGTCCTGTTTATTTGCAAACACCACTAAAATTGCTTTCCTTAGCTCTTCTTCCTACAGACAAGAATACAACAGTTTGCATTTGTCTCATAAGTGCAGTGCTGACTGATAAATCTTGCCCATTTACATCTTCATAAATCCTGGTTTTTTACTGCAATTAAAGGAAAATTTGAGGTTGGAACATCTCATATACTAGTTTCTCCATTACTAGAAACATCTTTCCTACAAAAGTTTTTGTATAATAAAGAGATTTGGCAATTTGATGGACTACTCCTTAAAAGCAGTATTTAATCTCAGAAATCCCTAATTCAAAGGGTACATCTGAATAGTTCCTGGTGGTTTTGAATAGAATTTTCTTTTTAAAAAGTTCTTCTAAATAGGATGTTACTTCATGAAAAAAATTAAGTGAAAGGGTTTGTTTTTTCCTTTTTAGTGGTGGGAGAAAAAAGACTTGTTAATCAAAAAAAAATTAAGAAACAAAAGTAAAAATTCAAAGTGACATAAGCCATAAAAATTTGTAACCTCTACCTGGGGAGCAGCCAGTGATGGTCAGACAACACTAGATAAGCCAACACCATTCTTAGAAACATCATTTTCTTTGGAAACTTGTTTCTGCTTACAGAATGGTCCAGACCCTACACCTTATGTACCCCACAGTGACTGATCCTGCATTCTAGAAACAATCTCATTTTTAGCTGTACTAAATTTAAAAGTTTAACTGATGAACTTAAAAAATTATGTTGGTTACATAGTACTTAAATGAATTGAGTCTAAAACCTGGTAGTGCATACTTTTTGGACATTTACCTTTCTTTTTAGAAACACCTCAATGGAGATATCAGACTACAGGAAAAGTCTAAGGCCACACAGGATAGTGCAATGAGTAGCAACTCTTGCCTGGTCCTGAGGAGAGCTGGGTTCTACTGTTGGTTATGCCATCAGTAGTAAGAAAGATAATCTAGGAAAGGGCACTTTTGCCTTCTACTTCAATCCCAGCTCTGACACCTACTAATTATGACCCTGGCCATTGAGCTGCTTCATGTCTAAGGAAATCCACTGAATCAACTGTGGAATAAGAAGGAAGAACTAATGATCTCTCAAATTCTTTCCTCTTCAAACATTCTAGGTTGAATATGAATCTACATTTATAGAGAAATAACTTTGTTTTTCATATTTCTAAAACAAAACAAAAAGAAGAGAATCCTATCCTACCTCCCCAAAGAAACAATTTCTCCCAGACAGATAGAGATTTTCTTACCTCCAACATGGCAACTAACTCTGACTTGGAAACTCCAATGCGGTCTCGATCACAGCTGTCTACCACATAAATGACTGCATCTGTGTTAGAATAATAACATCTCCAGTATGGCCTATAGAAAATGCAAAAACACAGGCTCAGTCAATGCTCAGGAGAGTCTCCATGTGGAGAAATTTTCAAAAAAAGAATTCTTTTATGGTCAAAGACTACGACACAATGAAGATTATAAGCAGATAAGTTTAATATGGACTTCAAGAATACCATCACTAGAGAACACCAGTAGGAAGCAACTTAAAAATCCATTATCTAAAACTCAAGTAGGATTTCTTAGCCTATAATCTGATAGAGGAGACAGATTTAGTTTTAATTCAGGACAAAGAAAACACACTATGAGAGATTACTTAATTTAGGATCTTATCATCCCAAGAGGTAGTATAGACTAAAAATATTAAGAGGCTCAAGATTTAAAGAATTTTATGACTATCTTCCCTATAAGGAATTGAGGAAAATCAAATAAGTTGTTTCAGGGATGGGGGTTGGGAGAAGTGGACAATAAATAGTTTTTGATGTTTTAAGATAATATAACACCAACAAATACCTCTTTGTGTCAATGCCAGAAAAATACTGAGCTGATACCATGCAGCCTCTAAATCTACATTTTCGCACATCAGACCAAAGTGACAACATATCTCATATATTTTAAATATTATAAGCAACATGAAATATTCTTAAATCTTCAAGAATTACTCATATGTGTAGACAACAATATTTTAGTTGAAGGAATGAATGACATTGTCTCTAAAGAGTAATGATGTGATGAGAACATAAAGGAAAAATTCATATTTAAAGATAGTACATATGAAACTTCATTTATCTAATCTATTTGATATCTAATCAATTTGGTTTCCTGAGAAAAAAGGTAAGGGGACTGAGGGCCTTGGGGAAGGGAAGAAAAGAAGTCAATGGATGCTCTAGGAGGATTGGCTATTTAAAATCTTTATATGGTTTTAATTTAAAACACATTTGGGCTTCTGTCATTTAAATAGCTCAAAGATGTTTAGGAAGGAGTTGGGATAGTGAAAATAACACTAAAGTTGATGTCAGAGGATGCTGGTTACTACCTCAGCCCTGAAATTTTCTACCTATGTGACTTGTGGAATTTGGCCTTTTGCACAACAGGCTCCTTCTGGTTCAAAATATATGACCTTCATATGAAGCTTTATGGTTTGCAAAACTTTTAAGTTCTATAAGGTCAAAAATTAAGAGAGAGCTATTTGTTACCTGATGCTTGTCTGTCCTCCTAAATCCCAGACTTGAAATTTAAGGTTTTTGTAGGTCACCGTCTCAACATTGAAACCAATGGCTGAAAGAGAAAACAAACCAGCAATTTTTTTTAAAATTTACTTTCTTTTTTAACATTCATTTAAAAAAATTGAGTTCCAAATTCTCTTCCTTCTTCCAGCCCCTCTCCCACTCTGAGAAGGCAAGAAAAATAACAATTATACATGTGAACTCATGCAGAACACATTTCTATATTAGCCAGGTTGAAAAGAAAAATAAAAGGAAGCTGAAAAAGTATGCTTTAATCTGCACTCAAGAATCTTATCAGTTCTTTCTCTGGATTTTGTCCTCATGGAGCTGTTGGAATTGATCTAGATCAGGGTAGCTATATCTTTGATCATCTTTACAATATTACTGTTACTGTGTACATTCACTTTATATCACTTCATAAAAGTCTTCCTAAGTTTTTCTGAAACCACCCCCCTCATCATTTCTTATAATACAATGTATTCTATCACAATCATACATTACAACTTGTTCAGTCATTCCCCCACTTAATGGACATCTCCTCGATTCCTATTTTTTCACTATCACAAAAAGACCTGCTGTATTTTCAAACATATAGGTTCTTTTCCTTTTGCTTTGATCTCTTTGGGATACACAAAGTAGTGCTATTTCTGCAGTTTTATAGCCCTTTGGGTATAGTTCCAAATTGTTCTCCAGAATGGTTGGAAAATTTAGAAACTCCACTAACAGGGTATTAAGTGTCCCTATTTTTCTATATACCCTCCAGCAGCTGTCCTTTCAGTCATACTGGCCAATCTGATGGGAGTGAGGTGGAACTTCAGAGTAATTTTGCCTTTCTCTAATCAGAAGTGATTTAGAGCATCTTTTCACATGACTATAGAGTTTTGATTCCTTCTTCCGAAAACTGCCTCTTTATATCCTTTGACCATTTATCAACTGAGGAATGGCTCTTATTTTTATAAATTTGATTTGGTTTATTATGTATTTGAGAAATGAGGCCTTTATCAGAGATATTTCCTATAAATTTTCCCTCTAGTTTCCTGCTTTCCTTCTACTTTTGGATGCATGTTTGTGCAAAACCCTTAACATTTTATGTAATCAAAATTATCCATTTTACCTCCTGGGATCCTTTCCTTCTCCCTCTTCCCTGCCCCTAATTTGATCATAAACTCTTCCCTTATCTATAGATCTGGCAGGTAAATTTTTCCAGGCTCTCCTAATTTAGGATTATCATGCTTTATGTCTAAATCATTTATCCATTTGAGTTCATCTTGGAAAACTATGTGAGCTGTTGATCTATGTCTAGTTTCTGCCAAGCTTTCCAGTTTTCACAGCAGTTTTTGTAAAATAGTGAGATCATGTCCCAAAAGCTTGTATCTTTTGGTTTATCAGATACTAGATCATTAGTCATTTATTACTGTGTTTTGTGTACCTAATCTACTACATTGATCCAGCATTCTATTTCTTAGCCAGGTCCAAATTGTTTTGATGATTTCTTCTTTGTAATACAGTTTGAAATCCGTTATTGGAAGGCTAACTTCCTTCACATTTTTTTTCCATTCACTTGCTTGATATTTTTTACCTTTTGTTCTTTCAGATAAATTATTATTTTTCTAAATCCTATAAGGTAATCCTTTGGTAGTTTTGATTGGTATGGCACTGAAATGGTAAATTAATTTAGGTAGAATTGTCATTTGAATTCTATTGGCTTGGTCTACCTATGACCAATTAATATTTCTCTAGTTATTTGGATCTGTCTTTATTTGTGTGAAAAATGATTAGTAATTATGTATAGTCTCTAGGTTTATCTTGGCAGGTAGATTTCCAAGTATTTTATATTGTGTACAGTTATTTCAAGTGGAATTTCCCTCTCTCCTTACTGTTGTTTTTGTTTGTTTGTTTTTTTGGGGGGTGTAATATATAGAAATACTGATAATTTATATGGGTTTATTTGTATGCTACAAATTTGCTAAGGTTATTGTTTCAAATAGTTTTTAGTTCTTCCAGATTCTCCAAATATACCATAATATCATCCACAAAGCGATCATTTTGTTTCCTCATTGCCTATTCTTATTCCTTGAATGTTTTTTGTTTTGTTGCTAAAGCTAGCATTTCTGATATAATATTGAAAATAATGGTGATAATAGACTCCTTGCTTCACTCTTGAACTTACTGGTACGTTTCTAATTTATCCTTGTTACAGATAATGCTTGCCCTTGGTTTTGGATAGAAGTTATTTATCATTATAAGGCTCCATGTCCTCCTGTGCTTTCTAATATTTTTAATAGGAATGGGTGTTATATTTTATTGTTTTTTTCTGCATTTATTTAATCATGATTTTTTTTGTTTTGTTATTGATATGGCCAATTATACTTAGTTTTCCTAATAGTGAATCAGTCCTATGTTCCTGGTATATATCCTACCAGGTAATGGCCAGACCAGGTAGGATATACTGCTATATTATCCTTGCTTGTAGTTTATTAAAGAAATTGGTCTATACTTTTCTGTTTTTGATCTCCCTGGTTTAGGGATCAAAACTCTATTTTTGTCAGAGAAGGAATTAGGTTTTCAGATAGTTTATATAGTATTAGAATTCATTGTTCTTTAAATGTTCAGTAGAATTCACTTATAAATCCATCTGGTCCTGGAGATTGTTTTTCAGGGACCTCATTTATGATTTATTCCATTTCTTTTTCTAAGACTGGTTATTTAAGTATTCTATTTCCTACTCTAGTAATCTGGGAAGTTTATATTTTTGTAAATATTCATCCATTTCACTGAAATTGTCAGTAGTATTGGCATATATAATTGGGCAAAACAGACCCTTATCATTGTTTTAATTTCATCTTCACTGGTGATATATCCATTCACTCACCTTTTTCATTTTTGATACTGCAAACCAGTAATTTTAAACCAACACATTCCAAGGACCCAACTTAACACAGCTTTGGTAAATGAATGGTAATTGTTGCCAGGAAACAACATATTGTAGCATTATTCTGCTCATGACAATTCCAATGAACTCAAACAAGATCATCAGTAGAGAAATAACCCAGAGGTTGTCCTAACAATGTTAACTTGCTTCTTCTTCACACCACCTCAAACCAGCCTGGCATTTAAAGTGTTATGGTAATTGTATTTGTAGTTCACTAAAGCAAATAATAAAGGACTATATTATTACTATAAGGATTTAATAATAATAAGGCTCTAATGGTATTAAATAGGACTTAGGTAAGAAGTTCTAAATTTAATTGGGAAAGGTGCACATCTATATGTGTAAGTAGATGTGGCTTTCCTACTCACCTGAGATCTATACCTTTTAAGGCAAAGTTAGTGCCCTCATATTAACTCACAAGTCACAAAACCAGAGCTAGGAGGGGTCACTCTATTCAGCTATGGCTCAGGTACTAAACTGACTGCACAAGTGCCCACTATTCCCAAACTGGATGGAAATAAAACAAAAGGTTGAAAGAATAGCAAGGATTGCCACCAATAATTTACCAGCTTAAAAACAATTATACATACATACATATGTCTGTGTATAGGCACAGATCAACAAATTAGAGTGGTCTCAAATGGCCCAATTAATTTCTGTTCTAGAATGTACTGTCAGCCTATGTTAGAAATAATAAACTACAGAAAAAGTTAAATGAAGGCCATGGAGCTTTCCCACTGGGGGATATTCTAAGATAAATTATTACCCAGGTGGAGTCATCATATCCTCTCCATGGATAAAAAAAAATATTTCTTCATGCAAAAAACAAGTTAAAGATGTAAATCAGTATTTCTGGAAAGTTGTTTTCACTGTATTTATATGGAATGTTAAAGATCAGGGCCTGAAACTCATGGTGAAGGAAGGCAATTATAATGACCATACCACTGTAGAGAAATTAGGGAAGAGGGTGTTTAGAGAGTAAAAAAAGTAAAGCAATATGTTAAAAGAGGTCAAACAAGCGACACTGATTTAAACATCAATATAATTTCTAGATTTTTGAATTTCCAGGGATTCAAAACCTTGAAGGGCTAAAATTCTGATCAATCTCACAGTGAATTTTGTGTACATAATTTAAAACTTTTCCAATAAACTGAATTAAATAAAAATTACAATTAACTGGAAAGGTTTGTACCCCTGAATCAACTCAACAAACTTCATTTAAACATTCATTTTTATATATATACTGATCTGAATGGGACCACATGAGAACACTACTCCCAACAGATGTCTCAGTGGAGTTGAAGTCTTATTATTTCTCATTCTCTTATATATCTCACACTGTCTCAGTCTCCCTTCTTTTTGGAGGGGGTGGGTGGGAGATGGGGGGGAGTAAGCAGGGTGAGGCAATAAAGAAATTAATTAGTAAAGGGACCTCTTAATGAGGAAACCCCTTCAGCATTTGCTCTGAAATAGACAGTCTTAGAGAGGTTGAGGTGCCTGAGGCACTCATAGGCTGGGTGATAAGAGGCTACACTCAAGAAGACATGAGTTTGAATCCTACCTCAAATAATTACCTGTGTAACCTTGAGCAAGTCATTTAACCTCTTACCAACCTCAATTTCTTCAACTGTAAAAGGAGATTATTATAGCATCTATTTCCCAGGGATGTCATGCAGATCAAATTAGATGGTGCACATAAAGTCTTTTACAAACCTTTCCACAATCTATAAATACTAGCACTTAAGACTTGAAATCAAGGGCAGTGGCAGCAGCGGAGGCGGGACCTGGAGCCGGATCTAAGATGGTGGTGGTGGTGGCAGCTGGGGGCTCGGGGCCGGCGGGTGGCGCGGCTTCTGCGGAGCCCAGCGTGGCCGTGTCGGTGTTCCCCAGCGCTCGGCTCCTCACCATCGGAGACGCGAATGGCGAGATCCAGAGACACACAGAGCAGCAGGCACTGCGCCTCGAGGTCCCCACTGGGCAGGACACCGCCTGCATCGCCCTCTACAGCCATGAAGATGTTTGTGTGTTTAAGTGCTCCATGTCCAGAATGCAGCCGAGTTGGAAAGCAGTCCTTCATCATCATCCCGGGATGTAACAGCGTCCTTATACAATTTGCCACACCTAATGATTTCTGTTCATTATACAATATTCTGAAAACCTGTCGAGGTCACAACTTAGAGCACTCTGTCTTCAGTGAGCAGACAGAAGAATCCTCTGCTGTGCAGTACTTCCAGTTCTATGGCTACCTGTCACAGCAACAGAATATGATGCAAGATTATGTACGAACAGGCACGTATCAAAGGGCAATCCTGCAGAACCATAGTGATTTTAAAGACAAGATTGTCTTAGATGTGAGTTGTGGCTTGGGGATCCTGTCTTTTTTTGCTGCTCAGGCAGGAGCAAGAAAAGTCTATGCAGTGGAAGCAAGCATCATGGCTCAGCATGCTGAGGTTTTAGTAAAGAGTAACAACCTCACAGACCGAATTGTGGTCATTCCTGGAAAGGTGGAGGAAATCTCACTTCCCGAGCAGGTGGACATAATTATTTCAGAGCCAATGGGCTACATGCTTTTCAATGAATGTATGTTGGAGAGCTACCTCCATGCCAAGAAGTACTTAAGCCTAGTGGGAATATGTTTCCAACTATTGGGGATGTACATCTCGCACCATTTACAGATGAGCAGCTCTACACGGAACAGTTTACCAAGGCCAATTTTTGGTATCAGTCATCTTTTCATGGAGTTGAGTCAACACTTAGAAGAGCAGCAGTAGACGAGTATTTCAGACAGCCTGTCGTGGACACCTTTGATATCAGGATTTTAATGGCTAAGTCAGTAAAATATACGGTGAATTTTTAGAAGCCAAAGAAGGTGATTTGCACAGGATAGAAATCCCATTCAAGTTCCACATGCTGCACTCAGGACTTGTCCATGGTTTGGCTTTCTGGTTTGATGTAGCCTTCATTGGTTCAATAATGACAGTGTGGCTATCCACAGCACCCACAGAGCCTCGGACTCACTGGTACCAAGTTCGGTGTTTGTTTCAGTCTCCACTTTTTGCAAAGGCTGGGGACACGCTCTCAGGGACATGTCTGCTCATTGCAAATAAGAGACAAAGCTATGACATCAGTATTGTTGCCCAGGTGGATCAGACGGGTTCTAAATCCAGTAACCTCCTGGACCTGAAAAACCCTTTCTTTAGATATACAGGTACGACGCCATCTCCTCCTCCTGGCTCCCACTATACGTCTCCCTCTGAAAACATGTGGAACACAGGCAGTGCCTACAATCTGAGCAGTGGGATGGCTGTGGCTGGGATGCCAATGGCCTACGACCTGAGCAGTGTTATTGCTAGCGGGACCAGCGTCAGCCACAACAACCTTATCCCTTTAGGATCCTCCAGTGGCCAGAGTGGAGGTGGCTCCAGCACTCACTACCCAGTCAACAGCCAGTTTACTATGGGGGGCCCCCGCCATCTCCATGGCCTCCCCTATGTCTATCACCACCAACACAATGCATTATGGGAGCTAAAAGTCCACCTCTGATCTGAACTGACCACACCAGGAAATCAAATGAAGATTTCCCCTTCCTCCCACCTTGGTGGACTGTGCCCTCTCCCTAACCCCTGCCCTAATAGGGCAGTTTTTACCCTTGTACCATAGAAACAAACACCCAGTCAGCTCCTTCTTTGACATGGGGACTTGTACACTTTTTTTATGAAATGTTGACACCTCTGCGTCTTGGCCCCAGCTGAGGCCCTGAGTGAGCAGGTGAGCGAGTGTCACTGTATTTTACAAATTTTACAAGAGATCATGTAGTGGGAGCCCTTGCTCCCTCCTATCCCCTCCACCCTTGGTTTGGCATCTTCCATAACAGCTATGTGTGGGGAGCCAGACTCTAGGGCACAGATCAGTCGCCTGTGGGGGGCTGTGCTGAGTGTTGAGGGTTGGGGGGAGGCATAGCCCCAGAAGTCTCATCACCTTTGCCTTTTTCCCTTTAGTCAGAGATCAACCATGTGACCAGCCGCAGGGACTAGTAAAGCTGCCTTCCTAGCCTTACAGTGTCTCCCCAGGCAGCACCCTCTTTGGATGAGGAGGGGGAGGGCAGGGTTTCAGGGGGTGGCAGGTGGGGTCCCTCCTGCATCTCTGGGTCCTTGGACAGGATCAGTGTGTGACATGCTACTTTTTTTTATTTTATTTTTTTTTACAAAAATAACCAGTGTCAATCCACAGACTCCAGAGGCCAGGCCGGCCTGGCCCAAGCATAAGCCAGTTGCCCCTACTGATGGACTCCGAAGATCACGGGGTGGAGTGGGTGAGGGTGGGGGGAGCAAGAAAGCCCCTGCTCCTGGTATAGCTGGATAGCTAGCTGAGCATGCCCAGTAAGACAGAGGCCTCTGCACTTGGCTGGGAAAGCTGTGGCCCAGGGCCTGGGTAGCCTTGCTTCTCTGGGGAAGTCTGTGACCCCAGCACCAAAGGGTTCACCTCACACTTGAATGTACACACCAGCCCATGGCTGTCCGAAGCAGCCTCTTCCTTTTCCCCTCCCTGCTCTGAGTGAACCATCACATCTTGCTGCTCTCCTGTCACCTGTGACCCCAGAAGACCTTAGGCAATTGTCTTCCCTCCCTAAGAGAACAGGAAGGGACTGAGGCTTTGGCCAGTACTACCCATTCTGGGGTGGAGGTGGACTTATCAGTACTGGCAGAAACAGAACCTAGATCTGTTATGGAAGATGACCTTGTTTTCTTTGTAGTACCCATTAGGCCTATGTATTCCCTGTATCTTAGATAGCCTCCAACCCTCATAGTGTGTCATTTTTGTCCCTTCCATGGGTGCCTGGGAAGGGACCTTGCAGGGATTCCTTCTTGGGAAATAAAAACAGAAATGAGTGTTGTATCACAGGCAGTTTTCTTCAACTCCACTCTGCCCAGGCTCTTAGCCCCTACTAATAGGACAGAATGGGGCCCGGCCCCCTGAAGCAGGAGGGCCTGCAAACTCACAGATTGCTCCCTCCCTTCTGCCCCATTTCAGTACGTAAGAGAATAAACCAATTTTACCCTAGTAGCTTTTCTGTCCACTGGTTTCTCACAATGGAGGTGCCCAGTATGCCCACGATTCCTGTAGGCCCTAACAAGGACTAAAAACCTTGTACAAAGGTGAGGAGAAGTTCCATGTTTATATAGTCTCTTTAAATCACCTTTGCATAAAAATAAACTTTTTGATTTGTAAGGAAAAAAAAAAGACTTGAAATCAAGTGGACAAGTCCTGGACCCCACCTATTGACTGTTGGGACCTACTCTTTCCCAGGCTCAAGGGTACTACTGGGGATGCTACTATTTACATCATTCTAATTGCTTTAAGGAAAATGCTTCATAAAAAAATAAAGCCATTTTAAAGTTACACCATGATGAGAAGAGAATCCTAATAAAAATTACAAATTTTTATAAAGAATTAATTGTTCACTAATAAAGTTGGAAAAAAAATCTAGACTATTACATTTGCACTAAAATTCTGCTGACAGGCATTATCACTTTATTCCTTCATTATTATACTCAATCTTTCACTTTCCAAAGAGGAATTTCTACTGCACAGATATTGGTGAACTGTATAAAAGTCTTATGGATACCAAATTATATTAGCACTTGAGAAGAGACATGGCCTTATGGAAAGAACAATGAACCAGGAGTTAAGAGACCTGAGTTTGAGTTTGAGTTTTTCCATGTAAACCACTCATGCAACAGGCAACTCACTTAAAGGACTTGATCTCATTTTCCTCATCTGTAAATCCAGTATAACAAAACTGTTTGGAAAGAACACTTTGTAAACTGTATAATGTCAAACAAATTCAAAATATCATTACTTACTAGGAATAGTAGTAACAACTTCTCCAACTTGTAATCTGTACAAAATGGTTGTTTTTCCAGCTCCATCTAATCCCAAGATTAAAATCCTCATCTCCCGAGTTCCAAACAGACTGGAAAAAATAGTTGAGAAAAAGCCACCTACAAAATAATAAAACAGATTTCATATTATTTTGGGGCCTAGATTTTATGAAGGAAAACATTTTATTAGATTGCTGTAATTTTTCTTTTCAAAGTGGTCAACTAATTTTTTCTAGAACACTATATTTTTGTTTTGCTGTCGAGTTTTTTTTTTTTAAATAAACCCTTACCTTTTGTCTTAGAATCACTGACGTGTAATTGGTTCTAAGGCAGAAGTGTGGTAAGGGTTAGGCATTGGGGCTTAAGTGACTTGCTCAGGGTCACACAATTAGGAAGTGTCTGAGGTCACCTTTGAACCCAAGACTTCTGTTCTCTAGGTCTGGCTCTCAATCCACTGAGACACCCAGCAGTCCCAAGAGCTTAAATTCTTATACCCAGTTTCAATTAATTCCTACAAGAAAGAAAGGAGGGGGGGGAAGAAAGAGAAGTAAGGAGAGGAAGAGAATGAGAGAGGGAGGGAGAAATGAAAATAGTAGCTATATTGTTCATTTCTATTTCATGAAAGGAAAATACTGTTTTTCACCTGTCACCCCACTTATATTTTATGGCAAGCTATTCATTCACGAACCAGCTGCTATCTGTTACCACATTTACTCCACCAGTTAAGTTTACTCTGAGCATACAGTACAACTGATCCCCTGCTCAGCTATCAAAGATTTGATAACTTTGTAACCATCAACCTTGGCTTCGGAAAAGAACACCAAGGCTAAGAGATCTCTGTACTGGGGAGATGAATGCTAGAGAGGCCTGGGAAATTTCAAGAACAGGCACCAATTTCAGCTTCCCTTCCTGTAGGCTCTAGATTTCTTTCAGAGAAATTCAGACACCGAAGCTCTGTGAAGCCTAGGGGTTTCCAATAAATGAAATTCTTCTCCAACAGAGATGGTCAACTCTTCAATCAGATTAAAATATAAATGGAAAACATTTAACAAAATAAACAAAAATACAATGAAACCTAGATAATGTCATGTTCATTTGAGGTCTAAATTAACATATGGTTGGCAGGGCTCCATGCTCTGTACCTGATCAAAAAAAGAAAAAGTCTACCTTTCTTATCTAATTTATATAAGCACAGCAAGTATATGTCTGTGATTGTTAAATGAATTAAAATTAGTCAATAAAGTGTGCACACCTTAGTGACTCCTCAAGGAGCTTGTAATGTGATACAAATTAGAATATGTTTTCGTGCACAAGTGATTCACAGAAGGATCACTTCTTAGGGGAACATGGACCAATCCTTGTCTATGAATAAAAAGAATTTAACCAGGTAGAGAACAGGAAGGGGATGAGTGCACTGGTCCGTGAATTTCTGCATAGAAATTTCAATCCTCCCCACTAAATAACAATCAGAGAAAAAATGCTAGGACTCAACAAGTGACTAGACACAGGGAATTAAGGCAAAAGAAAGGATCACAAGTGATTCCTAGGTTTTGAAGGCACATGACAGCAGAAAATAGAAATTAGTAGGAAGGATAAAGAAAAGGCAAGTTTAATTTATTTAGATAGAAATGCACTGATGGCTGTTTGAAATAAGGAACTGAAGCTCATAGGAGAGACTAGGTTCGAAGACATAAATTTGAGGCCCCTGCATAAAAACGAACATTGAAGTCAAGAGATGAGGAGTTAGTTTGGAGGGTCCAGCTCTGCCCTAACTTAGGGGTGAGAAGAGGACAAGATCAAATCGAGAAGGAGCAGGGAGACCAGGAGAGAAAAGTGTCAGACAACCCAAGGAAAGGCAAAATTCCAAGGAGGAAGTGTGGGCAAGGTAAAAGGTCCCAGGTTAAGGGATGAAGAAAGGTTTTAGAATGGGCTGTCAGGAACATCCTGGTGACTTTAGTGCAATTTCAGTAAAATTATAGAAATAGATGTCAAATTATGGAAGTACAATGAAATAACTGTTGTCAGAGATAAAGTCAGAGACTATTCTTTGTAGAAGTTTATGAATAAAGAGGAATTCAAAGGTTGGACTTCCCTTTGAGATTACCTTCCATCTATGTATGTATAGGAGGAAAGAGAGAAAGAGAGAGAGAGAGAGAGAGAGAGAGAGAGAGAGAGAGAGAGAGGGGGAGAGAGGGGGGGGGGGGAAAGAGAGAGAGGAGAGGGAGAGGGAGGGAGAGGGAGGGAGGGAGGGAGGGAGGAAGAGAGAGAGAGAGAGAGAGAGAGAGAGAGAGAGAGAGAGAGAGAGAGAGAGAGAAAGTATATTAGTACAGAAAGTTATTCTCACATTGTTTTCCCCATTAGAATGTGAGGGCATTTCTAGAAATGATGAGATGGTTCAGCTGGAAGGGATGATTATCATGTCAAACTGTTGCCAAGTGTATACTGTTTTTGAAGATAATGATGCTGCTGACCCACTGTAAATACTGTAGTACTATAGAGCTGTTTTTTGTCATAAGCTTCCTTACCTCCCATTCTCCACTACTCAAATGGCTTTTCAAAAATTGTGGCCCAACCTTTGAAATTCTTTTTCCTGGCAGACTTCTAGAAATCCTTCCGGGGAGTCTCACAATGTTTTTGCCTTTCTTTGAGGTCCCAGAACTTAGCACAGTGCCCAAAACATAGTAAGTTATTAACAAATGATTGTTGGACTGATTCTAAGAAAATGCTTTTTCCAAAAATAATAAAAAAAGTGACAACTTCTGCCTATAAGATATGTCATAATCGATGAATAAAATTAAATCATATGCTTACTGAAAATTGATTATGTGCAAAAATCAAAAGATACAAAGAATCTCTTGCCCTCAAGTAATAAGTCGAAGTCATGTTAATACTATCATCTACACAATGAGTAATACAGAAGATGCCACAAAGTAACACATTACCAAAATATATGATATAGATGATACAAATCTTTCAGTTTTGAAGAGGCTGAAATTACTGTGGGCTAAAGTGTCCCATAAGACTTGAATGTATAGGATTTGGATAGGAGGATGTTTTAAAAGGATGTTTCTGGCTTCAGGAGCAAACATAGGAAAGCACAAAGAGAGAGTAGACAGAAGTCTGATTGAAATAGCAGAGTTTTTTAAAGGGAGGTTGGAGCCAGACTGAAAACCAACTGTGAAAACCAAAACTAAAAAGTCTACTCTTTATTCTCTAGGTAATAGAATGCTAGTGTAGGTTTCTGAACATGGTAGTGACAACAATCACAGATTTAGTCAGATGGGCCCTCAAAGACCCAGCTAGACCAATCCTTTTTACAAATGAAACTGAGGCCACACAAGCATGCTTGAGCAAGCTGAGGTCACCCAACTAGTAAATGACAGAGTCAGAATTTGAATCTGACTCTTTTGATTTCAGAGCAATTGTCTTTCCATTAGACCAGGGGTTTTAATTTTTGTGTGTGTGTGTGTGCCATAGGCCACTTAGACAGCCTGAGGAAGTCTACAGGCCCCTCCTCAGAATAATTTTTTAAATGCATAAAGCAAAATACATGAGATTACAAAGAAAACCAATTATATTGAGTTATCAAAAAAGGTTTTAAAAACAAGTTCACAGATTCCAGGAGAAGAACTCCTATGCTAGCCCAGAACATTCAATCCAACAAGACTAAGAGCTTAGTAGGTCAGGGCACTATAAATACAATGATAAACATGAAAGTCCCTGTCCTCTAGGATCTTACATTCAAGGGGAGAAGAGGATGAAAAAAACAGATTGTAGGAGAAAAATTGAGGAAGAAAACATTCACTTGACCTGACCCTTGAAGGCAAGAACTCTGAGAAATCAAGAAAAGGAAGGCATGCATTCCACAAGTAGGGGTTGGTTGGGTGAAAGATGGAGGCAAGAAACAAAGTGGGGCAGAGTACTGGGTTGGATTCAGCTGGACAGTGGAGTTGGAGAAAGAGAGAAATAAAAAATAAGGTTAGAAAGGTAGACAAGAGTTAGATCATTAAGGGTTTTAAGTGTTAAGGTAAGGAGCTTGTCTTTTTAGCCTATAACTAATGTGGAACCACTAAAAATTTTTGAGGCAGAGCAACATGATCAGAAGTAAGAGATGATTTTAACAACTGTATAGAGGACAGAATGAAAAAAGAAAGGTATCAGATGTGAAGAAGCTAATTTGGAGGCTATTATAGTAGTCCAGGTGGGAGGAGGTGATATGGATATTCATTATATTTGTGAGTAGAGAGAAAGTGGAGCAAGAAATATTCTGGTAGAAAGTACCTTGGCGAATGGATGTATACAGAGAGAGGAGTCAAAGCTGACTCTGAAGTTAGTGATCTCAGGGACTGGGAGGATGATGGTACTTTCAAAAGAAATGCTGAACTGTGGGAGAAGGAAAGGTTTAGAGGGAAGATAATGAGTTCCATTTTGGATGCATTCAACGGGAAGAAATCTGAAAAACATTCAGGAGAGTTCAGTAGAAAGACTGATGTTAACTGTTAACTGGGAATCATGGAATCTGTGAGTTAGGGAAAAAAAAAACTATCATATAATATAACTGGTACCCAAAATAGGAACCCTAAATTGAAGACCATCTAGGGCAATCTGTACCCAAACCAAGAATCCAAAACCAAAAGTGACAATATGCCCCAGCAAGTGGTCATTTATCTAACCCTTTATCCAAAGATTTCTACTAAAGGAGAATTCAACTCCATAAGCATTTATTAAACAGCTGGCACCCCCAAGGAGCCAATATTCTCATATTCTCTCTTCTGTGTGTGTGTATGTGTACATATAATACATAATAGATACAAAGCAATTTCCAGTGGAAAAGGACAAATCTAATATGAAAGACAGTTTGCTTAACAACAGAACCAAGGGTTTCAGAGGACACAAAGAAGGGAATAGAGACAGGGAAGAATGGAGCTGATACTAATGAGTATGAAGGAGCAAGGAAAAGAGCTTTGCCCAAAAGCAAACTACAATTCAGAATCATAGGATTTGTGAGGTGAGCCAAGGTTTGTAAATCTAAAGAATCTATGAGAGGTAGCTATCTGCATTGAGAAGACACTTGAACTCCTAGAAGATGATGAAATAAACCATTAAAATAGAAACCAGGGATACAAACAGGGTCACAGATTTACAGCTGAAAAGCACCTCAGAAGTCCTTAAGTCCAACTGCCCTCATTTTACCCATGAAAAAGGTCTCTAGAGATGTTAGGTGACTTTGATATGAATCCCCTTCAAATACACACTTGACCCCACAATGAAAGGTAAGACTTGTAAAGATTATGTCCTTTCTTTCTCCTTCAACCCTTAGCTTCTGTCTTAGAAACTTAGAAAAACTAAGTATCAGTTCTAAAGCAGAGAAACAGTACGAGTTAGGCAATGGGAGTGCCCAGAGACACAAGGTCAGAAGTGTCTCAGGCCAAATTTGTATTCAGGGCCGGCTCTCTACCGGCTTCCATGCCCTTTTTTCGGACACATGTTCAATGAGATTAAGGCAATACTCTCTTCTCCACTTCCTTCTTTCCCTTCACCCTCCCAGTGCAATCATCTGAGGCGGGCAAGCCCAGCTGATAATAAAAACCATAAACTTTATTTATCTGAAACTATGCCAAGTTCAGCTTCCCCCAGAAGGCTTCTCATAATCGCTCGGCTCAGAGCAGGCATTTCTCTGTGCCCCCCGCATAAGGGATATATTCTTGGAATTTGGCTATAGAAGAGACACTGCTTCCAGAAGGTTCAGCGGGGACTGGGGCAGGGACGCCTTCCGGGGGAGAGATCTAGGAGAAAATCAGAGAGATCTGAAGCTGGGAAGCTTGGGCGTCTTGAGTGGGGTACCCCTCCCCCCATTTTACAGACGGGGAAACCAAGGCATGGGAGTAAAGAGGGAACTAGACTAGGTCTCAGTAAGGTCATCGGCCGAGGAGGGAAATGCGACCCAAGGAGGGGAACGAAGAATAGGGGCGCTTTTCGGACCCCGCCCCCAGCCGGAAGCCTTACCCATGGCTGCGCCGGCTCCTCGCTGTTCAGTGCGTGGTCTCCAAGTCCTACAGCGACTCCTTGGACTTCAGTACCGCCGCGGCCGATTGGCCTCCTCGGGCTCCCCGACCCTAGCCCCGGCCACGGCTACGGCGCCAGCCCTGACCCAGGCTATGCCTTCTTTGCGGCAGCGACTTCCACGTCAGATTCGGGGCTGAAGCGGGGGCGGGGAAAAAGGGCAGATGCGGCTGCGCAATGGCGCTAACCCAACTCGGCGTTTGCGACAGCACTTTCGACGCCGTCCCTCCTGTCATATTAGGAAAACTAAAGAAGATAATAATTAATAAAGGGAAAAATTCACCAATAGTATGCTTTGCTTTTTGTCCAGGTGAGAGCGTGTAGAAGTTATAGTTTTATTTTTTTAAGTTTGACTAGACGACGTGGCTAATCTTCCAACACTGAATCGGCGCCTACTATGAGCGGGGGGCGGGGCCTCTGGCTCTGCGGCGGCACGGGGAAGCGTATCGCGCATGCGCGGACATCTGGGCCCTGGTGGCTGTTCCTGACATAAGTGGGCGGAGACGTCAGGCTCTGAGATCTCTAGGGGAGGCAGAAATCCCCGAAGGCGCTGAGTAGGGTTGGGAGAGCCCTGAACCGAGACATCAGCTCAGAGTTGTGAGCGCGATCCCAGAACTGGAGAGAGACCTGGATAGACACAAGGAGGGTCTTCCCCGCAGTGCTGACTCAGGGCCAGGCCCGCCACATTACAGATGGGGAAACTGAGGCACGGGAGGGAAAGATCATGGACCCAGAGAGCTAGACGGGCCTCAAAACCCATCCCCGCCACGTTACACATTTGGAAATAGAGGAGCAGAGGTCAAGATTGTAGACCGAGGAGCCAGGTCATACCTCAAAAAGATGGAGGGGGTCTCAAAGTTTCTCCCTGAACATTACAGAAAGGGAAACTGAGGTCCAGAGAAGGGAACTAACTTTCCCATGACTCTTTAGAATCTAAGTGGGAATTGGGATTCAAACCTAGGACCTCCGACTCCAAAATCCCAGACTTTTTCCACTGCTCTGTGCGGCTGATTAATCTAAGATGTTGAGCATATATTAAATCCAGAGTTATTGCCCAAGGTAAGTCCATTGGTTGAAAGTGATGGCTGCTCAACGTTGATCATAGATCTAAACTTAGAAGAAAACTTAGAAACCAGTGAGCCCGGCTCCCTTATTTTAGAGATGATGAAACTGAGAGAAGTAATTTACCTAAGGGTACACAGGTAGTAAGCAGCAGAGCAAGGATTTGAATCCAGGTTCTCTTGATATCAGTCTAGCATCCCTAACATTATATATATACCAGGCTAGGTATACCACCTGAGCCAGTTCGCCTGTTGGAGTGATTTATGAAAGTATTGCTATCCTTTACAAAAAGATCTTTTAAATCAGGAATTTTTTTTAAAATTTAACTTAGGGATTTTAAAGACTGATTGAAAGAACTTGAGGGAGAGGAGTATTTATCCCTGAGGAGAAATGGGATAGGGAGGTCTTGACTTTGTCACCTACTATCTGTGTGATTTGGGATAAGTAATTTTATGTTGCTATGGTGTTTCCTCATCTGTAAAATAAGCATGTTGGACTGATGGTTGCTGAGTTAGCTTCCAGTTGAAAATCTATGAGGAAAAAAAAACAACTATGATTCTCTGAAAAATCTATGACTATTTCAAGTATTTGAATATTTGCCACTTTGGACAGCAGATATGTTCTCATGCTCAGGAAAAAGATTACAGAGAGACAAACGTAAGCTTGTTAGATGAAAATCCTTAACAGTGCAAATCAAAGTTAGAATGAGCTCACTAGAGTAATCCCAAATTAGAATAGTCTATTTCAGTAAGTCATATGTTTTCCCCTCACTGGAGTTCTCCAAACCAAGATGGATGACTGTCGAGGATATGGTAGAGGAGATTCCTGTACTTTGTATACTTGTTCATATTAAACTCTATGACTCATTACATGCCTATTATTTGTATTTCCTAAAGTTATCACAATACATAAGGCCAGAAAGGTACTGGGACTAAAACTGTCTTAGGTTTAAAAAAAAAAAACCATAAATCTGAAATAAATTAGGTAGAAGAGGTTTTTTCCCCACCCGATTAGGTAGGATATCTGGGGTAGAAGTCAGTACTGAACAATTGAGCATATCAGAAGGATATTGCATGACACAAGTAAAACCCAGTGCAATTGCTTGCAGGCTACAGGATCAGGGTGGGGAAGAGGGGAGGGAAGGGAAAGAACATGAATCATGTAACCATGGAAAAATATTCCAAATTAATTAAATAAAAATTTTCAATAAAAAAATAACAAAAGGATATTGCAATCAAAACAACTCTGAAATATTGCCTTACACCTAGCAGACTGGCTAATATGACAGCAAAGGAAAGTAATAAATGTTGGAGGAGATGTGGCAAAATTGAGACACTAATGCATTGCTGGTGGAGTTGTGAATTGATCCAACCATTCTGGAGGGCGATTTGGAACTATGCACAAAGGACTTGAAAAGACTGCCTGCCCTTTGATCCAGCCATACCACTGCTGGGTTTGTACCCCAGAGAGATAAGGAAAAATACCTGTACAAAAATATTTATAGCCATGCTCTTTGTGGTGGCAAAAAATTGGAAAATGAGGGAATGTCCATTGATTGGGGAATGGTTGAACAATTGTTGAATCTGATGGTGATGGACTACTACTGTGCTGAAAAGAATAATGAACTGGAGGAATTCCATGTGAACTGGAAAGACCTCCAGGAATTGATGCAGAGCAAAAGGATCAGAACCAGGAGAAAGTTGTACACAGAGACTGATACATTATGGCACAATCAAATGTAATGCACTTTTCTACTAGCAGCAATGCAATGATCCAGGACACTTCTGAGGGACTTATGAGAAAAAAACACTATCCACATCCAGAGGAAGAACTGTGGGAGTAGAAATGCAGAAGAAAAGCATGATTGATCACATGGTTCCAAGGAGATATGAATGGGGATGTTGACTTTAAATGTTCATTCTATTGCAAATAGTAATAATATGGAAATGGGTTTAAAACAATGATACATGTAAAACCCAGTGGAATTGCTCATTGACTCCGGGAAGGGAAGGGTGGAGGGGAGGGAAAGAGCATGAATCATGTAACCAAGGAAAAATATTCTAATTTAATTAAATAATTAAAAAATTAAAATAAAAAAGTATGATATTGCAAATATTAAAGAGATGGTATTTGATCCTTCATGTTCAAAAAGGACCAATGACATGATGTTGGGGAAAAATAGTATTTACTGAGTGGTGTCTTGACTTTCAGTGAACTGGATTTAAGTGAGGCAGAGTACCACAAAGTTGTCAGCTCCACTCTTCCAGTCATCAGTGTGTTCAAGAAAGACTAGCACCTCTGATGGAGGGCTTACAGAGCCCTTTTCAAAGGCTGCTAATCTGCTTTTAATATCCACCTATCACCCAGCTCTCACTTGTGGCTCCAAGAAGCTGTAGCATGGGAGGCAGCCACATCCCAGTAAAACCTCAGCAATTGTCAAAGAAATAAAGCTTTGTTGCTATTATGATTGTTAGCACTATTCAAAAAAGTATGATTAACTGGTCCAGTCTCTTCTACCACCAAGATGACTTGTATAGTATCCTCCCTAAAGCCTGTCCCATGTCTTGATTTTCCTATCAGCTGGCCTGTTTGAATCTAGGTATGTTTTGCAAACAGATTCTGAAAACCCAACAAAAAGGGAATACAGTACAAAGGAGAGGTACAGTATAAACCAATATGTCCCACCATTTAAAAACTTCATAGTTTCTATGTAGTAAGTTGTTTTAGTCATATCCCTCAACTAATAAGATAGACAAAAGACCACTATGCATTTAGTAATGCTTATAAAATTTATTACATTTAAATATATTTAAAAATAATATATTTAAATATGACCCCTTGCAAAAATTTTAGCCCTTCCAGGGGTAGGCCTCAGATTAGAAAACACATGCAGACTTTATATTTTAAATACTGACTTAAAAGATCTCAGTATTTCATAGCCATTTCTGCTGAGCTCCCTATGGGCAAATCCCTTCATATCAAACCAAGGAATTAGAAGAATTCTCTCAGCAATTTAGAATTTTAAGTCGTCTAATGATTTGGCCAACTGGTTTTGTTTTGTTTTTTTGTAAATCTTTTGCTTTCCATAAAGATCTGCCATGATTTATTATAGAAAAGAAGTTTCCAGCCCTACCTTTGATAAATTTAAGGTCTAAAGAAAAAATATGAAATTTCAGGGAGGTAAGTTTAAGAGAAACAAAATGAAGAAATAAACAAATGTTTTTCTGCTTCCAGGATTGTGAATTTTAAAATTTCTCAGACTTGTGAATGTTAAAAATTTTCCCATTGGGGAATTCTCCATTGGAACAATTCCCTACTAGAAACATTCCCCATCTAAAATGTGAGAACTCTACTTGGATCAGAAATGGGAGGACCTCTACTCCACCCATACTTAAGGACTGCTTTAGGGGAAAAAACTCCTTGCTAAACAATGAGGGTACTTGGGCCCATATTATAATGAGGCAAAAAGTTCTTTAAGCCATGCCTATTTTTAGAAGTAATACAAAGGGATGATAAGTACCTATTAAAGGTCAGGCAACTTGTAAACTTGACAGGAGCAAAGAGGTGAAAACTTATTCAGAAGTTTTTTCTGGTACAAACTTACTAAAGGGATTAGTCAACCCAGCAGTGTTTTTAGAATGGGTTGTCCTTTGGAAAACGTCTACTGTGATTGGTAGATGGAAGAACTTAGGGGAGGTGACATAGGAGAAAAACCCCCTATATAAGAAAGAGATTCTCTTGAGAAGGAATCTCTTATGAGGATCCCTTGTGGAAAATCCTTTTGAGGAATCTCTTGAGAGAGGTTCTGGAGAAGGGAAGCTCTTGGAGGACAATTTCTAAGGAGGTCTCGCTGGAGCTCCTCTGAGGGGACTCTGTACCTCTGGAGGCTCTTGAGAGAGGCCCTTTGAAATGGTCTCTGGCTGGAAGGCTCTTTGAGGAGGACTCTGGCTGGAACGATCTCTAAGGAGACTCTGTCACTAGAATCCTTGCTTAGACAGACCTTTTGGTGAGTGATAAAAGACTGACTGACTGATCTCTCTCTCTTAAGACTCAGGTCTAGGCCATGTTGGCTTAAGGCCCTTCATACTTATTTCCTTTTTCTCTCTTTCTCTCTTTTCTTTAATTCCTCATTTTATTATTAATTAAATTCTCTATAAAACCCAGTTGACTTGGGCATATTCATAATTGGGAATATTTCCCTGGCGACCACCTTATATATTGATTTAAAAACAAGACACTGTAGTGAAACATATTTTCTGCGGTCACAATTTACTCACCCACTCATATATCTACTATAATTTATATCTTCCACTATTTTAACTCATTACAGTTTACAACCTCAACCATTTTAACTATTACAGAATCTGAAACAAGTAGAAAATGTTAGGAAATTTGAAAAGATTTGAATAATTTTATGAATTATAGAGCCATAAGTGGTGTAACCTTTTAAAATTGTCTTTAGGGGACATAATCATGCCATCCTACAACAGCCATAGTAACGCTAGTGAAAAAGCGAATTGAAAGTTTGTTCATTGGTCAGATTATAACATGCAACTAGAGGGATAGCCACTTTATCAAATTAGGCCATCAGTTTGTGTCTTGCTTGGGTTCTGCAGATGGAGACTTAAATTGAGGAAGGATTTGAGCTGGTTCATCTTTGAGAAATAGTACACAGCTTTCAGGGATCCCTTCTTGCTTCTCCAACTGTATCTCTTTAACACCAAGGTTCTCCAGATAATGAATGCTATGTAGCTTTGAATCATGAATCACAATTCTGAAAGAATTAAAATAATGTCCAAAAAAGCAATTGAAAACCTGTTGAGAGATATAAATAAGATGTAGCATGTGACCAAACATGACTTACAGGGAATCATTACTATAAAAACAGCAAGAATGGATAGGTCAAGGCTATATTCTTGCTTTCCCCCATGGTGCAGTGGATAGTGTACAGGACTTCGATTAGGAACACCTGGAGTCAAATACCACCTCAGACAATAGGACCTTGAGCAGTTCCCACTTCATTTGGAAATGAGAGATTGGAATCAATGTCTACTAAGGTCACTTTCAATCTCTAAAATGGTGATCTTATAAAAAAAGAAGACTTCCATCTTATTTAGTACATTTCTGAGAAAGTAAAGACAAGATGAGAAGGCATGAAGGGGTTACCATCTACCCTGATAATGAGTGTACTCACAATGATGAAATCAGATCTGCCAAAGTATCAAGATCTATCATATGTGTGGGAAAGACAAGCATGCATTTTGGGAAAAAGTTCTTCCTTTAACTCCCAATTCATGTTAATTTTACTATCTGCTAAGAAAAAAAAAAGAAAGCCATTAAGAAAGTAGACCTGCCTTTCACCCCCTTCCATACAGTCAGCCTGTTCAGATCCCATCAAGGCTGCTAGTCAATTGGATGGACATGACTGTTCATACAACTTGGATGAGATAGGAACCACCCAATCCTTCAGATGACTTAATTTTACCATTTATCCTACTTTGTCTTAAGGTCCTCTGGGCCTTACTATCTACCCAGTCTCTATGCCCCCTAGACTCTAGGGCACTGCCATCTCACCTACTAATGCACCCTCAGAACCACTGAGTCTCTCTTTCTGCCCTTCAGCCGAACTATTTTATATCGTGCGTCTTGTAATTTGTGAGTTTTTTGAAAGCAGGGATGCTCTAATTTTATATTTAACACAGTACTTGAGCTCATAGGACTGAATAAATGCTTTTTTAAAATTTCATTCATTTGGATCTCATGTACCTAGGATTAAACTTGAATGTAAAAATTGCAAATTTACTAATTTGTATTTCCTTTGTGAATATAGTAGGGCTCCTGTGTCCTCAGAGGATACATTCTGAGACCTACCATGACTGGCTGAAACTGGGGATATAAGTGAACACGCGCTGACCTCATATCTAACATGACTTTTTGTGCATACATATGTCTAGCTGATCGATTAAGCACACAGTAAGACATTACCTATGTTAAATCTAGTAAAAATAAAGTGTATTACACATTATTATACAGTACTGCACAGTAGTTCCCCTTAACTGCAAGGAATATATTCTAAGACACTTACTGGATTCCTGAAACCACAGTTTTCTCTTTAGACTTTTAACACCTGTGTTAACTGTAGAGCACTGTGCTCTCTCTGTGCTCTCTCCCCACTCCTGTTCTTCTTCTTGGCACTCAGCAGCCTCCCCCTCCCCCCCAAACCCTCCAAGAGAAAGCAGAAGAACTGAATGTGCAGAGGGTTTGGAGAGACCCCTGGCGGACCTCCAATGAAAAAGAGGAGAACTTTGCCCCACTTGGCTTACCCAGACCATGAGCAACTGAAAGGGTGGATTGGGGAGGGAGGGGACTACTGTATAAGGAACTATTTTTGAAGCTAACCCAAAGCATTAGTTTAATTCTTGAGCACGATCCACGAGAGTCCATTCTTCACCCAGCCCTTGAAGTTCTTTTCCTAAAATGCTGGGATAATTGTGTAATTCCCCTCCATAGCTAACATCAACAATTCTCTATTATTGTCTTCTCTAATCTTACTTAGGTATCTTTTTTTTTTTGAACCCTTGATGTTCTATCTTAAAAACAACTGTAAGACAAAAGGGAAAGGACTCAGCAAATGGAGTTAAATGGAGTTAAATGACTTGTGTAGGGTCATATAGCACCCTTGTATTTATCTTGCATCCACATATATTTGTATGTTGTTTCCTGCATTAGAATGTCCTGGGGCAGCTAGGTGGTTCAATGGATTGAGAGCCAGTCCTGGGTTCAAATTTGACCTCAGATACTTAGCTGTGAGACTAGGCAAGCCACTTAACTCCAATTGCCTAGCCTTTCCCACTCTTTTGTCTTGGAACTAATATACAATATTGAGTCTAAGATGGAAGATAAAAGTTTAAAAAAAAAAAGAACATAACGTCCTCCAGAAAAGGGCTATTTTCATTGCCTTTGTATTCCTAGCACTTAGTATTATGCCCAATATATATAGGAATCTCTATCTAAATATTTATGGGTTCATTAGTTTGGTTAATTCATTTCATATTGTAGATTTCTTTCCATATATATTTTTTTCATTTATTACCTTCAAAGGTGCTGATCTGAACCGAAATCTGATAAGAAACCAGGACATTATCTCAAAGAAGTTATACTTGAGAGACACCAGAAGGTGGCATCATTGATCTGTTAAATTCTCAATCATGTCACTCAGATGTTTATTTACATGTTTTTAAACCCTTACCTTCCGTCTTAGAATCAAAACTGTGTCTTGATTCCAAGGCAGAAGAGCAATAAGGGCTAGGCAGTTGGGGTTAAGGGACTTGCCCAGGATCACACAGCTAGGTAGTATCTGGGGTCAATTTTTTGGGAAAGTTTTATTTAATTATTTAATTTAGAATATTTTTCCATAGTTACAAGATTCATGTTCTTTCCCTCCCCTCCATCCACCCCCCTCCTGTAACCAAACACACAATTCCAATGGGTTTTACATGTGTCATTGATCAAGGCCTATTTCCATATTGTTGATGTTTGCATTAGAGTGATCACTTAGAGGCTACATCCCCAGTCATATCCCCCTCGATCCATGTGATCAAGCAGTTGTTTTTCTTCTATGTTTCTGCTCCCACAGTTCTTTCTCTGGATATGGATAGCATCTTTCTCATAAGTCTTCAGAATTGTCCTGGATCATTGCATTGCTGCTAGTAGAGATGTCCATTACATTCGATTGTATCTGGAGTCAATTTTGAACCCAGGACCTAGGCCTGGCTCTTAATCCACTAGCTGCCCCATAATTTACATTAAAACAACAACAAAAACTCCTTTGTCAGGACCATTGGGAACCACCTAGTTGGGGGTCCAGAGAGGTAAGAATGCAGATGGACTCAGGACTGGTGGCAAGCAAGTGGCAAGTTTATTGGTCACAGCTAGTGTTATATAGGGTAATGTTACATAAGTTAAAGGATTAGGTAATCTTTTTACATGGACAATGGTTGGTAATGATTTACAATCTCAGCACAGTGACTTTGTTTATTTCACGGAAGCTTAGACAGAGTTTTCTATAGGCTGATAAATCAATATGTCAATGTGTGACTGAGCTTCTCACAGAATTAAACAATGGATTGAAATTACCTGGTGGTTCTGAACAGAATTTTCTATAGGTGTTAATTCAGCATGTCAATGTGTGACCCAGCTTCTCACAGAATACTGAATGTTCTTCTCACAGAATTCCTGCATCAGTAATTTCTTGGAAGAACATACAGTATTTGGGGAGAGAGGAGGGGTTGAATTCTCATGTGAGGAGTGAGCTACGTGTTTGGCCCTAGATAGGCTTTGATTTTACTGGAGTTCACTCTCACTACTGGGGGCTACACTCCTTTCCCTTCTGTTTTAAAATCAATACTAAGTATTGGTTCCAAGGCAGAAAAGAGGTAAGGGCT
The DNA here is from genome assembly GCF_027887165.1 of Monodelphis domestica. NCBI lineage: Eukaryota > Metazoa > Chordata > Mammalia > Didelphimorphia > Didelphidae > Monodelphis > Monodelphis domestica. The sequence goes on from NC_077231.1 coordinate 89,018,518, forward strand.
AGGCAGCTGGAGTTAAGTGACTTGTCCAGGATCATACCATCAAGAAGTGTCTGAGGTCAGATTTAAACCCAGGATCTCCCATCTCCAAGCCTGGCTCTCTATTCTTTGAGCCACGTAGTTGCCTCTTATTTACATTTTTAAAAAATTGATTCCAAGAAAAATGGAAAATTTGTGTGAATTCTTTAAGGTGACATTAAATACCTAGAGTTATTAAGGGAGTCTAAATAAGATTTAACCATATCGTTGGGGGCAGTTGGATGGCTCAGTAGATTGAGAGCCAGGCCTAGAAATTGGAGGTCCTGGATTCAAATATGGCTTCAGATACTTCCTAGCTGTGTGACCCTGGATGAGTCACTTAACCCCCATTGCTTAGCCCTTACTGCTCTTCTGCCGTAGAACCAATACACAGCATTGATCCTAAGATGGAAGGTGAAGGTTAAAAAAACAAACAAACATGCAGTCACACAAAATCAAACAATTGTAAGTACAGCAACATAGTACAGTGCAAAAAGTCTTGGATTTGGAGTCAGAGGTTTGAGTTCTGCCTCCTCCACTACTTATTACCTGCTCTAACTGTATGAGCACATGGAACTTTAGCCTTGCCAACTCTTCATGCATGCGCGCTCACACACACACACACACACACACTCACACCCCCCCCACATCTGCCATTGGCAATGGAGTGCAAATTAAATGACTTGCTTAAGGAACCAGCCCTGTCCAATGCTCTTTTCACTATGCCTTGCTACTCTCAGACATTGAATTATATAATATTTTATTTTCAAATCACTTTCCTGAAACTGACACATCATTTATTTTTGGCAGAGTAAATTCCTATCAAAGAATTTGTCTGTGATAAGGAACTTATACTTAGCAGCATGTATGTGTGTGTTCCGTGGGCATATTGGACCTTGTCGCTGGGTTCTGATGCTTAGATTTGGTTTCAAGAAATAGAAGCTACTTTGGGAAGCTGTGGAAAGTCCTACCGAGGGAAGTTGGTTTCCTCAGTATTTCAAAGATCGATGGTTTCTCCAATGTGAGTAGCAGAGCTCAACCTCCTACAACTTGGTAGCTGATCTCTAAGAGTCATCGTCGTGGCCTTCAGAGCGATTTTAATGAAAGCCGCTTTACTACGCTGTCCTCGCTCTGCAAGGCTTATTTATAAAGGGCTGAGTTAGAGTGACTGTAATTGCTAGTTGTCTTCTTCTCATCATTAGCCTTTCTAACTGAATAATGATTTCGACCTTTCTCTGATGATCTATCTGCCCCAGAAGGGGTGATTATGAGATAACTTGGCTGCACTGGAACCTGGTCTCTCTTTTCAGTATCAATAACCAGCTACTTCCTATCTGTTAAGAAGTCGTTACTTTCACCTGGGGAGCTGTTGCCCTTTCTGACATATTCTAACATCTTGATGATACTATAATAAGGAAGCAAGATAGACAAATGTCCTGTGAAATAATGTTTCTTGGTACTCTTGGATACATGATGGAACTGGCAACACATTAAATTCTCTGTGGGGAAACAGATGAGCTACTATTTCATTTGGCAGCAAAAATAAGATGTCTCTCTGGTCTTATTTATACTTACACAGTATTTTTTTAAACCTTTACCTTCTGTCTTAGAATCAATACTGTGTATTGGTTCCAAGGAAGAAGAGTGGTAATAAGGGCTAGGCAATGGGGGTTAAGTGACTTGCCCAGGATCACCCTCTGAGGCCAGATTTGAATCCAGGACCTCTCATCTCTAGGCCTGACTCTCAATCCACTCAGCCACCCAGCTGCCCCCCTTATACAGTATTATGGTTCATTTCCTTTAAGTGAAGAGTTCTTTGTTTTTTTTTTAATTTTTAGTTTTGGTAGTCTACTGAAATCCTTCTTAGAATAATATTTTTAAGTACATAAAACAAAATATACAGGGTTGCAAGGCATCAGAATGATTTCTAAAAACTAGTTCATGGGGGCAGTTAGGTAGCACAGTAGATAGAGCCTCAGGTCTAGAGTCAGGAGGGCCTGGGTTCAAATCTGTCCTACGACACTTTTGAGCTATATGATCTTGAGAAATCGCTTAGCCACAATTAATACTAGCTCATGCCACTCTTCTGTCTTAGAACTGATACTAGGACAGAATGGGTTTAAAAAAAAAAACTCATTCATAGATAGGTCCCAGGTTAAGAATCGTAACACTGGTAGTCTATCAGTTGTTGATCAAATTAATGTTTGCAGAAAACTGATTCTTTTTTTTGTCACTTCATATCTATTTACATATTATTAATTTTTGCTATAGAGTATTTTAAAGGCCTAAACCCCAAATCACATACTCATATGTATACATGTGATAAGTGATGTCATAAATTTTGTTTTTGCATTTCTACTCCCATAGTTCTTTCTCTCAATGTGGTTCTTTCTTTCCCATAAGTCCTTAAGGAGTATCCTGACTTATTGCATTGCTGCTAGTAGAGAAGTTCATTACATTCAATTGTGCCACAGTGTATCTGCCTCTGGGTATAATGGTCTCCTGGTTCTGCTCCTTTCCTTCTGCATCAATTCCTGGAGGTTGTTCCAGTTCGCATGGAATCCCTCCAGTTCATTATTCCTTTGAGCACAATAGTATTCCATCACCAACATATACCACAATTTGTTTAGCAATTCCCCAGTCAAGGGACACCCCCTCATTTTCTAAGTTTTTTGGCCACCACAAAGAGCACAGCTATGAGAAAATTGTGATTCTTAACACACCTATCTCTGCTTTCATCACACAGGTCCTAACATGATTCCATGATAGGAGAGGGAGGCAAATACTATTTAGGGCTATCTTTTCCCTGCTTCATGGGATGCCATGGTCAAATAATTAAACCTGCTGGTGGTGAACTTTTCTGTACTTAGCTTGTCTAGTCCTCAGAAAATAAGCAGGCAAACTGACACTAGGGCTATAATCAAAGGCTCGCCAGTTTATTAGAATCTGCCAGAAGATACTTTTTACTGGCATAGCCTTTGGGAACCCAAGGCCACTTCTGCAGCACAAAGTATTAGAGTAGGATTTCTGTGGAGAAACTCATCTCATTGTAGCAAATATAGATCATGCTAAATATAAAACAATCCTTTGTGGATTGGAGACAGGGAAAGGAAATATCACAGGTTTGTAGAATTTCAGAGTTAGAAAAACATCATTGGCTATCTAGTTCAACCTAGGCCTGAAAAGTCACAAAATAGTGACAAGTGAATGAATTAATGAAAGAAAGTATTTATCAAGCATTTGCGATATGCCAAGATAGTTCTGTTCTCAAGGACCTCATAATTGAATTGTGGGAGAAAACACAAAAAAGAAAGTTTACTGCAGGGAAGATGGAAAGTCCTGGAAGTCTAAAGGGTTTGGGAGAGAGGAAAAGGGAGTGTGGAGGTCTGTAGGATTCTTTAGTAGGTTAAATGATAATGCCAGGGGTCTGGAGTGGTGAAAGCTAGTCCTCTATCTCATCAGAAAAAATGGAATTGGCGACTCTCCTCTCATTTAAGCCCTGTGAGCAGTCAAGCAGCCTAGGTAAAAGATGAGGAGAGTGGGGAGCCTTACCCCTCCCTTTATATCCCCCAGTACCATATTGATTCTAGAACAGCCTGGGGCCAGGGAAGGGGGTAAGGAGGCCAGGTGTCCCCAGTAGTTGTGGCTCTTTCAACTACCAATTGAATATGATGAGCCAACCTTTACTTCTTTGCTACTAACTGCTTCTCTAGGCAGCCCATTCTAATTTTGTATAGTTTTAATTGAGAGCAAGCTTAAATTTGCCTCTTCAATTTCTACTCACTGCTTCTGATCCTGACCTAAGGGGCCAAACAAAATAAGTTTACTCTTTCTTCCACATAATAGCCCTCCAGATATTTAAAACAACTATCATGTTCACCTTGAGTCTTCTCTTAGACTAAATTCCCCTAGTTCCTTTTACTAAGTCTCATATGGCATGGATCTGGGGCCCTTCATCATTCTGGTTCTTCTACCTAGATACCCTAGTCTACCAATGACTTTCCTAAAACGTGGAACCTAGAACTGGACCCAGTACTCTAGAAGAGGACTCATCAGGGTAGAATACAGTGGGACTATCACCTCCCTGTTCCTGGAAGCATGGCCTCTTTTAATACAGCCAAAGTCACATTAGCTTTTATTGGATGACATATTACGCTGTTGACTCATATTGAGCTGACAATCCTCCACAACCTCCAGAAAATATTCCAGACCAACTTATGACCATGTGTTCTTCATATCGTACTTTGAAATCAATTTTCAAATCCAAGTGGAAGACTTAGCCATATGTACTGCCAATGACATAGCTTCCTATTTCATTGAAAGATGACAATCAAACATGAGCTCTGTTAGAGCCCTTCTTCCATTCTTTAAACCTCTCAGTATAATAGATTTAGATTTTAGAAGAGACTTTAAAGGCTATCTAGTCCAAACTTCTCATTTTACAGATGAGGAGCAGAGGCACAGAGAGATTACATGACTTGTCCAGGATGACACAACAACTAAGTTTGTCTGGGGTGGGATTTGAACCCAGTCCTTGATTCTAAGTCCAACATTCTATCTACTGTGCATGAACCCTCCTAGTCAGCAAGGTTAATCCCTTTAGTTAGCCCTTTAATCCCCTTTTCTCTAGCTTTTTCCAGGACTTAAATTTCTCTTTTATCACTGACTTTTTCTAATTTGCACAGAAATACATCCAAATCCACCCAAGGCCTTCCCTTGACCCTTTTAATCAACATGCCTCCACCTCTTCATTGCTAGATTTCCTGAAAAAAGTTGACTATACTCAATACTGCTATTTCCATTTACCCACACTCTTCTTTCTGTAAAAAAGTTTTGTTGATGTATTTTGTTTTTATATCACAAACATTTCCAAATTATCTTCACCCCTTAAGAGCTCTATCATAACAAAGTAAAACAATTGGGCAGAAAATAGCAATAAAGTGCCCTTCTCTGAAAGTGTTTGCAACATTCCAATCTCTAGCCCATTTTAAAGTGTTTTTTAAATGAACAGAAATCTATTTTCTCTCCTTCCTACCCTCCACATCATTAAAAAAAAGATAAAAAACCCAAACAAGTTATAACATATACACAATCAAGCAAAATAAATAGCCCCTCATTGGCTATACACATGTACACACATAAAAAAAATATTTTTATTATTCTGTACCCTCAGTTCATCACATTTCATCACTAGTATTCTGGCATCATGGATAGTTATTTCATCACTCATAGTTCTTACAGCTTTCAAAGTTGTTTCGTTATTATAATGTATTATGATATGAATTGTTTTCCTCAGTCTACTAATTTCATTCTTCATTACTTTCTAAAAGTCTTCCAAATTGTTAATTTTTATAAAATTAATGTTATAGTATAAATTATTCTTTTGATTCTATTTACTTCATTCTTCATCAGTTCATAAGAGAACATTAGATTTGGTCGTTAAGGATCCTTGGTAACTTCAGAGAGAGCACTTATGGTTGATTGATGAGGTTGAAAGCTAGATTGTAAGGGGTTAAGATGAGAATGAGAAGAGAGGAGGCACCTATTGTAGATGGCCTCCTCAAAGAAGTTAGCCACAAAAAAGGTGGGAGATAACACATGGATATGGATAGATCAAGTGAGAATTTTTTGAGGTTAGGGAGACCTGAGCATATTGGTAGGCTACAGGGAAGGAGCCATTAGACCTATGTCCAGTCATCAGACCTGTGTCTGGCAAAGGGAGGAAATTCCTGACTCTAGAATTAATTCTTTATCCATTATGCTACCCTGCCTTTCATGTTCATCATGTCTAAAAGTTAAAAATGACTGACTTACTTTGAGGAAAATCTATTACTATTTCTGAAGATTCTAGAAATCTCTCTAAGGAGTCAAGTCTCTAGTATAGTTGCTTGTGAGCCCCTATCACTGTCCTTCCCATTATTTGTTAGCAAGCCAGACTTTTACAGAAAGTCTTTTACTAAAATGATATAGAAGAAAAAGTGGTAAAAATGCAACCCACCCCACCCAAGCCTATAGTACACTCTCTCATAAATCTAACATGGAACTTGGTATCAGGATGACCAGAGTTCAAATCTTGTTTCAGATATTTACTACCTGTGTGACCCTCGCAAGTTTCTGTGTTTCAGTTACCTCATTTGGAAAATGGGGATAGTAAAATTACCTACCTCATGGAGATGTGAGGATGAAGGGAATTAATCTATGTAAAGGGTTTTGTAAACTTTAAAAGACTATATAAGTGCTAACTATTGTTGTTGTTGTTATTTTTCTCCCCACCCTAACCCATTCCTTCTCAGGGGTGTGGGTTAAATTGGATTTCTCTGAATTGGAGCTACCACTAACTGGACTGGTCCATGGGTAGACTGGGGCCATATCTGAATTGGCTGCTATTCTATACATAGGCCTAATGGGCATGCCTAATCCTTTTAGCCCAACATATAGCTTTCTTTTGTCACTCGAAGAAGTTCACACCATATGAAGAGGTCATAGGTTATAAAACATTTTTCTTACACATTTGCAATTTCATCAAATCCATTGATTGATTGAAGTAAAGGTTGTGAGTCTTCTGTGATTAAATTAATTGGGATAGGAATGGAACTCGACCCTACATAGGTAATTCTAAATAAATTATAACTTTCCCAAATGTTATCTAAAATTTTGTTTTCTATTCCCTGATAAATTCACAATTTCCTAGTAATATCAGCTCCTATTCTCATTATTCATTCCCCAATTTTGTATTATATGTGCCATGTTGTATCTCAAAAACAACAGCAATCTGAAGATATGGCAATTTCATTGGCTTTGTTCATCTATTTCTTTGTTTCATGGCACTTTAGATTGCCCTGTTAAATACTTAAGAGTTATCATTTCCTTCCTATATCAGTACCATAAAAATTTGCCTACCTACGTGAAGCACTAGGGATTCCTTAAAAGGAAAAACCTTAATTCTTGTCAGAGGTCATTTCAGAAAGAGGACATGAATTTTGCTATGGCCCCTGCTCCATCACCCCAGAGGTCATAATGCTGCCCCAGCATAGAGTGAGAAGGTGACCCCACAGCTCTGCTAATGAGTCCTGCAGCCTCTTGCTCGCTGTCACTGTTGAGAAAGGCATTAAAAGCGAAGGGTGTCGCAGTTTCAAAGTAGCTACTTTTTTTCCTTCAATTTTTACTTAGAACTCTCTTTCCTATGGGTGACAGGATTCTTTAAATGCTCTTTTTCAGACACCAATCTGCACTAATAGTATTGATCCCTGAAATAGTTACAAAGCCTGTTCAGTGAAATCTAGAGTGAAGAACTCCACTCTGAAACACTAGATGAATAAAAATCACATATCACTAGAGATGTGCAAAAACAGCTCACTGAATTAAATTATCAATGACTGTGTCAGGATTCGGATAATGAGCACTGAGGAGGAAATGGTCAGTTTGGAACATATCTGGGAAATTATGTAGTAATTTCAATGACCATCAAACCTACATCTGATACAAAGCATATCTCTTTAAAACTAATCTTGCTTAGTGAAGCTTCAGTGAAGCTATTGGTATAGCTGTGAATCTGAGACATCTTCACCAGAAGAATTAAAATTACAAGCAACTTGAAGGCTAGTAGAAAGACGGATGACCTACTGTCCCACATGACCAACAGCAACTTGCTTGGAATGTGTGATATAAAAAACATTCTGTATGATTGGAAAAGGAAGCAAGTCATTAAGCTTACAAGAATGAAGGAAAACATCAATGAAACTTTTTAAAAATAATGAAACAAATGATTGAGAGAGAAAGAGAGAGAGAAGGAGACTAGGAAAGGCCTCCAGGATACTAAACAGCTCTTCTATGGAAGATTTATGGGAAGATATGGGAGAGAATCACATAGGATGAAAAATATGGAGGAGTTACAATGTACATTTTGGTGAAATAATGGACTGATCAAAGATGCCAAGTAAGTACTACTTTATTATCCAACTTTAAATTAGGAATTATTGTTTAGTACAACTTATAAAGAAAAATGTATTACAGTGAAACAGGCAAGGGTAAGTTTGTTAGTTCAGAGTTTTAATTATTTTAATGGTTTTGTTTTGCTTTATAAACTACCAAGCATCTTAATTACTTCATACCAATCCCTGGTCAATTCCATTTCGTCCTGCTCTGCTAATCTTCAATCTTTGTATGTATGTATAGTTTCTTTTCTATGGTCTATGAATACTCCAGTCTCTTTAATTCTTAAAAAAAAAAAAATTAACTAGATTCTACAATTCCTGTTAGTTATCCCCCCCTCCTTTTCTTTTTTCTTTTTTTTTTTTAACCCTTACCTTCCGTTTTGGAGTCAGTACTGTGTATTGGTTCCAAGGCAGAAGAGTGGTAAGGCCTAGGCAATGGGGGTTAAGTGACTTCCTCAGGGTCACACAGCTGGGAAGTGTCTGAGTTTAGATTTGAACCCAGGACCTCCCATCTCTAGGCCTAGCTCTCAATCCACTGAGCCACCCAGATGCCTCTCTTCCTTTTCTCAATCAAAAACATTGAAAAAACCATCTATACTTGGTATCCCCAATTTCTCATCTTGTCACTCTTTTAAAAAGAATTACATGGTTTTTCAATAAGCAAAAATCTGCCGTTCTCTATCCCCACTCCCCAAATGAGAAAAAAAAAACTCTTGTTACACACACACACACACACACACATATATATTTATTCAAACAAAACAAATTTCTGCATTGGCCACGACCAAAAAATAAGTCTTATTCACTCCTCCTTGTTCCAGTAGGTAGGTAGAATGTTTCAACATTAGTCACCTGGAACTATAGTCAATTTTTTTCAGAGTTATTTGTCTTTATCACATTGTTTTCATTGTATAACTTGTTCCTCTGATTCCCTTCATTTCACTTTGCATCAGTTCATTGAAGTCTTCCCAGGTTTCTCTGAAACCACAACCCTTTCCTCATTTATTATAGCACAAACATTGCATCCCAATCAAATACCATAATTTGTTCAGCTCTTCCTCAATTAATGGGTACCCCTTCAGATTCCCATTCTTTGCAGTCTCAAAAAGAGCTGTTGTTTTTTTTTACAACCCTAGAGTTTCTTTTGCTTAAAATTAGTCCCTTTTTAAATCTGCCCTCTCTCTTAATTCCTCCTCCTTTCTCTTCTATTTTCCTGTTGAGTGAAAGGTATTCCTGTACTTTAATCTGGTGTGTGTGTGTGTGTGTGTGTGTGTGTGTGTGTGTATTCTTTCCTTTAAACAATCCAGATTGAGAATAAAGTTCATATATTAGCCACTCTCCTAATTCCCTCCTCCTTGTTTGTATAGATGTCTACTCTCACACTTTGATTATGGTAGATACTTTTCTCTAACTTTCATTTTTCTTCCTCTCCTACTCCCCACCCCAGTATCTTTCTCTTTCCCTCTCTTTCCATTCTTCTCTCAAGATCATCATGGCATAACAGAAACACTTCCAAGGCCTTGTCTAATTAGATTCCCACTCAGAGTTCTGAGTAAGAGTTATCTGTCATCTCCCTATATAAAAACTATAAACAGTTTATTTGTAGTTGTCCTTTATGATTGCTCATTCGTGTTTGTACATCAAAGTTTCTATACAGCTCTGGTCTCTTCATCAGGAATACTTGGAAATCCTCTATGTTATTAAAAGTACATTTAAGATTATACTTGGCTTTGATAAGTAAAATTTTCTTGGCTCTAAGCATATATCCTGTGTCTTCTGTAATATTGTATTCCAAGCTTTCCTCTCCTTTTTATTAGTAACTGCTAAGTCATGTGTGATCTAGATCATCACTCCTTTGTATCTGAATTCTTTCTTTTTGACTGCTTATAGTGTTTTTATTTGATCTGAAAGCTCTCATTTTTGGCTATATTTTTTCTAAGGATTTTTACTTTGAGATTATACTAATGAGGTGATTAGTAGATTTTATTTATACTTTCTTTGCCTTCTGATTCTAAGAGATCTGAGCAGTTTTATTTTAAGTTTTCTTGAATTTTTAGGCTCTATTTTTGGTCATGACATTTAGATAGTCAAGTGATTCTTTATTTTCCCCCTCTCAATCTGTTTTTACTATGAGACCTCTTACATTTTCTTCTTCTTTTTTTTTTTTAGTGTTTGCCTTTATTTTAACATTTCTTGTTTCATGGAGACATTGTTTTCTATTTAGTCCACTTTAATCTTGAGGAAGTTTGTTGTTTGGGCAAGGTTTTGTATCTCATGTTTCAAACTGTTAATTCCCTTTCTACTGCCAAAGACAAGAGTGCCAGGCCTAGAATCAAGAAGATATGAATTCAAACCTAGCCTCAGATGCTAACTAGGTGACCCAGACGAGACATTTTTCTTTGGTTTCCTCAACTATTTTGGTATGCTCATTCTTCCTGATTGGTCTTGACATGAGGGCTGTGTTCTGCACACTTCTGGAGGAAAAAAATCTATTGCTTTCTTAGGACATTTAGCATTATATTGTTCCAAGACCTGAAGGATAACTCAAGTTGAGGATCTGAAAGTTTTCTGTGTTTCTAAAGCCTGGGCAAAGTCTGATCACTACCCTCCTGGTCTGAGCTCTACAAGTTCTTGCTCTGGGTTTGGATCTGAGGAACAGTTTGCTGCTGAACCCAGTCCCTATTAGTCAGCTGGGAAGTTCTGCTGGTTCAGAGGGATGGAGCTAGAGGCTTCACTTTCATCTGGGATTCCTGCCCTGGTTATTCCTCTACAGACTTCAGATTAGGCTGGTGGCTGGAAATGAAGCCTTTATTCTTAGAATCTGAGCCACAGGACTGCTGCTTGCTTCAGAATTTGTTTGTCTCCTGGTACACTGCCTAGAGCTTGCTACAGTTTTAGGCTACCTTCTCAATTAATCCCACATCTGGGCAGTGGATATATCCCCAAATTCTAATTTATGCTCCTCTTCATTCTCTATACTTCTTGGTGATCTCATTAGCTCCTATGGATTTAATGACCAACTCTATTCAGATCTCTACATCCAGCCTCCCTCTCTCTTGATCTGCACTCCCATATCACAAACTACTTTTGGGAAATTTTGAACTAGATATTCCATAGATTTCTCAAACTCAGCATAACCAAAAAAGAGTTCACTGTCTTCTTTCCCTACCCCAGCCAATCTTTCTTCCAAATTCTTCTACTATTGTCAAAGGAACAATGATCATTAGAAGCACCCAGCTACCTACTGTGGCATTGTTCTCTACTTCTCATCCTCACTCACCTTGTACATTCGTGTCCTCCTCCCTCTTTTTTCCTCTTCAATAAACTCCAGGTGCTCCCTATTGCTCTTGGCATCAAATATAAATTCTTCGATTTAACATTTAAATCTCTTCACAACCTGATCCTTTCCTACTTTTCCACTGTCTTATACACGCTACCCCTTCTTGTGCTCTTAGATGCAGCCATACTGCTCTGCTTGCTATTTCATACACCAAACTCTCTCTCATCCTCTGCATTTGCAATAGTTGTCCACAATGCCTGGAATAGACTTCCTTCTCATGTCTGCTTCTAGTTCCAGTACAGTCCTTTGCAGAAAACCTCTTCTGAAAAACAACTGCTTGATCACATGGGTTGAGCGGATGTGAATGGGGATGTAGACTCTAAACGATCACCCCAGTGCAAATATCAATAATATGGAAATAGATCTGGATCAATGACACATGTAAAACCCAGTGGAATTGTGTGTCGACTCTGGGAAGGAGGGGAATGGAAGGAAAGAACATGGATCATGTAACCTTGGGAAAATAGTCTAAATTAATTAATTAAATAAAATGTTTCAATTAAAAAGAAAAAAGAAAACCTCTTCTGAGCTCCCCAGGAATTAGTTTCCAAACTACTTTACATTCTTTTTGTTGAAATTATATGTATATAATTATCTACATATTATGTGTTATTATAGATGCATATATACACATAAACATTTTTATATGAACCTAGTTTCTCTTCCTTCTTGAAGGCAAGGACTATTTTCTACCAATTGACAGAATGATGGCAAGCTGCAGGGGGTTTTAAACATGGTCAATTTGAGAATTTGTTTTGTTTGACTAGACATGTTTGTTACAAGGGTTTTCTCTCTCTGTTTTCTTTTTCAAAGGGGTGGGGCAGGAGAAAGAGGTGGGTTTTGTTCACTGGAAGAAATAAAATTCAAAACAAACAAACAAAAAGAGATCATGGCTCAACTGTCTCGTTCTACAAATGATGAAACTGGAACCTAGAGAGAATAAGGGTTGGCCCTTCAAAGGTCACATAAATAGTATATAGCATAGTCAGGCTATAAAACCAGATCTTTTGCTTCCAAATCCAATGTTCTTTCTATTATAACTTCAAGAAAGCTCTTTAAGAATAGAGAATATGGAGATATGATGGTAGATCGAATAAGATTGAAAGATAGTAATGTTTACAGTTCATAAAATAGCTAAATATTATTTTGGGTGGATAAATGAATAACATGCCTTTATTGCCCCACTCTAATTCTCTGCTGTTCTCCCTTGTGACCCTTCAAGCAAATGAAATACCTTTTTATATTTTTATTATATTAATTATTAGTAATTATGTAAATATATAAACAATATTTAATAATTAATGATTAATAAATAATGAATAATTAATATATATTAAAATGTATTTTTATATTTTGACTGCCATAGTTGGATCTAGTCCATCCCCCTCAATTTTACACATTATGAAACAGACTTGAAAAAAGTGAAGGGACGTGCCTAGGGTCACACAGCTAGTAAGCAGCAGAGCTGGGCCTGGGATCAAGGCACATAGTACTGTCGGAGTGAGAGGAACTTGGACCTTGGTCCAAATCTGACCCTTGGTGACCTGCTGCGAGATCTTTGGCATGTCGCTTAACCCTCTCCGCCCAAGTGTCCTCATTCCTAAAATGAATAGGCTAAACTAGATCATCTCTGAGGTCTCACTGCACTACAATTAGAAAACTAGATCCATTGCTTTTTCTGCCATGATACATTGCTTCTCAGTGTAATAGCTATATCTTCTACTCACCTAAATCTTTGCCAGATTTCTAAATATCAGTAGTTGTATCTGAAGAAAGTGTATGCAAAGCCAATTTTAATAATTTATGTTTTTCTATTTACTAAGGGAACTCATTTAAAAGGCAGCCTAAAGTGAATTATTTTGTATGGCAAATAATCCTCTCTTCATATGAATAATTATCACAAATTTATTAGTTTTATAATTCTAGATACACACAAAAATAAAAATATGTGTTTTTGTATCATATACATGTGTAGATACATTAATTTAAAAATTCTAATATATAAAGTTTTATTAGAACAAGAACTACTTGTACTAGTTTCTTGAATATAAATTAAAAAAATTTTTTGAAACCCTCACCTTCCATCTTAGACTCAATACTGTGTATTGGTTCTAAGGCAGAAGAGTGGTAAGGGCTAGGCAATGGGGGTTAAGTGACTTGCCCAGGGTCACACAGCTGGGAAGTGTCTGAGGCCTGATTTGAACCCAGGACCTCCTATCTCTGGGCCTGGCTTTCAATCCACTGAGCCACTCAGCTGCTCCCTCTTAAATATAAAATTGAGAGTTTTTAGGCTTAAAGAAAGTAGAATGGAAACAGGTGGGTCTCTTCATTGTCTCTCATCCATACACAGTGCTCAGTTTTTGCTTTTGCACTCTCTTAACTGCCCCTTTCCCCTCAACTAGAATGCCCAAGCTCTTATTCTCGAATAATTCAATTTTAACTTCTCTTCCAAAGATCAACTTGAATATCTATTTCCATGTGAAGCCTTCTCTATTCTAAACTATATTACTCCTCCTAAAGGGGGGTGTGAGGAAAGAATTCCAGTGGAATAATCCAAAGAGCTGTCCTTGGCCCTGTATTATTTTATTTTATTTTCTAAAACCCTTACTTTCAGTCTTAGTAACAACTCTAAGGCAGAAGGGCAAGGGTTAGGCAAATAGTGTTAAGTGACTTGCCCAGGGTCACACAGCTAAGAAGTGACTGAGGCCATATTTGAACCCAGGTCCTCCTGACTTCAGAGCTAGTACTCTATCCACTGAGCCATCCAGCATCCAGCTGACCCCCCACCTCCCTTTTTAAATTCTTAAAAAAAAAGTTTAGGCCATGTATTATCTAATACTTTTAGCAATGAACGTGAACAAAGTCCTAGATGACATGCTTATCAAATTTTCAGATGACACAAAGCTAGGAAGGATAACTAACATTGGATGACAAAGTCAGGATTCATAAAGACCTGGAGAGACTATGGTGGATCAAACTAAATAAGATGAATTTTAATGAGAATAAATTGGTCTCAGGAGGTCAATTTCACAAGGACAAGATGGGGCATATATAACTAGGCAATACTTCAAAAGAAAATGGTCTGAGGGTCTTAATGAACCTGAAGTTTCATAACATAAGAGTAATGTGCTATGGAAGGTGAGAGAACTTGGGTTCCCCTGAGGTTTTCCATAGTTTCCAAGATTAAGAAAGTGATATGCCCTTAGTAGTCAAGGTCTGAAGTAAAGTATTCACTCTGGGTGCCACATTTTAAGAGGGATATTAATAGACTGGAAAGCATTCAGTGGAGGGTCACCAGGATTGTGAAGGATTCTAGGGCTATGCTGTATAAAGGCTCAGTGGAAGGAACTGAGGAGATTTAACTTCTTGGTGGTGATGTGGGACCAGTGTTGGGGCATAACATGATAGTGATGTATTGGATAGGCTGTCCGGTAGAAGAGGGACTAGATTTACTCAATTTAGATGCAGGGATCAAAACCAGGAGCAATACAGCAATGCATGATCTGGGACAATCCTGAAAGACTTATGATGGAAAATGCTCTCCACCTCCAGAGAAAGAACCATTGGAGTCATCTTTCACATCAGTGTCTCTCTGGTTTTAGTTTGGGGTTTTGGTTATGTATGACTTTGCTTTTACAACAATGACCAATATGGAAGTGGGTTTTTCATGACAATAAAAGTAGAATTTAAAAAAGAGGTCTGTGGATATAAGAAAAACAAAACAAAACTCAGAGCAATGGGTAGAGGAAGGTTCAGACAAACAGAATTTTGGCTAGTATTAGTCTCTCGGAAGCTGAGAATGACGATTGTCTTTGTGCAGTTTCATCTACGGTGTACCCTCATGTGGCTTTGGAGTCCAAAGGCTGAGGCGCAGAGTTTGTGGCACATGGGGCCTGGGACGCCAGTTGTTACGGGAGGTGCGATTGTGGCCTGGTGTCGGCGTTCACGCGTAGCGGCAAGACGTCGATGTCGCTCATCTTCAAAGGTGGTGGCGGCATGGTTAATGTGGGTTCACCAGGTGCTTCTGTCAGAGGCTGCGAGTTCTAGCTGCTTTGGTGTGATGCCAGCCCACTTCAAGTTGGACTTTAGCTGATCCTTGAATCTTTTCTTTGGTCGGCCTTGTTTCCTGAGTCCAGCTGACAGTTCACCATAGAATACCTGTCTTGGTATTCGCTGTGGGTCCATGCGGATGACGTGTCCAGACCATCGTAGCTGGGTTTGGAGGACCATGACTTCGATGCTGGTGGAGTTGGCTCTGTTGAGGACTTCCTGATTGGTGATTCGGTCCTGCCATTGGATCCTCATGATTGACGGGAGAAAGCATTGGTGAAATTGCTCCAGCTGTTTCATGTGCTTCCGGTACAGTGTCCATGTCTCACAACCGTACAGGAGCGAGCTGAGGACCACTGCGTTGTACACTTTGAGCTTCGTCTCAGCGCTTACACTGCTGTGTTGGAGGACTTTGGAGCGCAGCCGCCTGAGTGCCTGGCTGGCCTTTTGGATCCTGGCATTAATCTCATGGTCTAGGGACCCGTCGTTGGCGATGGTGCCGCCCAGGTATTTGAAAGCATTTACGTTGGAAAGCTGCGTGCTGTCGATTGTAATGCACGGCTGGTTCGTTGGCCTCCCTGGTGCAGGTTGGAACAGCACCTCTGTTTTGCTGAGGCTGATAGTCAGGCCAAACAGTTTTGTTGCGGTGGAGAACCTGTCCACAATGGTTTGAAGATGATTTTCTTGGTGGGCCATGAGAGCATAGTCATCTGCGAAGAGAGCTTCCAGGATGAGCCTCTCTGTTGTCTTTGTTTTTGCAGTCATGCGGCGAAGGTCGAATAGTGAGCCATCCAGTCGGTATTTGATGTAGATGCCCAGGTCTAGATCCATCACATCATGTTGTAATACTTGGGTGAAAAATAGGTTGAATAGCACCAGAGCAAGGATGCAGCCGTGTTTCACGCCATTGGAGATGTTGAAGCAATCGGAAGTCTCTCCACCGGATAGGACTTCCCCTGTCATGTCGACATGAAAGAGCTGGATCAGTTTGATGAATTTTGCTGGGCCACTGAGCTTGCTAAGGATCACCTACAATGCGTCCCTGTACACTGTGTCGAACGCCTTTGTCAGGTCTATGAAGACAATGTAGAGACTCAGGTTCTGCTCAAGGCATTTTTCCTGCATTTGCCTCACCATGAAGAGCATGTCAATGGTGCTATGATCTGGTCAGAAGCCACATTGTGATTCAGGCAAGTTCTGCTCTGAAACAGATGACAGGAGTCTGTTGAGTATAACACGGGCAAGGATCTTTCCAGCAGTGGAGAATAGTGAGATGCCTCTGTAGTTGTCACAGGCTGCTTGCGTGCCTTGGTTCTTGTATAGGACTACGATGGAGGCATCTCTGAGTTCTGGGGGCATGTCTTCCTCTTCCCATATGCTGGTCAGCACTATGTGGAATGCCTGAAGAGCATTTCCATTTAAGGCCTTGTACACCTTGGTTGGGATCCCATCTTTACCAGGTGCCTTGACTGCACTCATTTGTTTAATGGCTTTTTGGACTTCTTCTAATGAAGGAGGGACATCGAGTTGCTTGATAATGTGGTTTTGGGGGATCTGGTCAAGGGCCCTTTGGTCGACTGAGGAGGGTCGGTTGAAGAGCTGGCTGAAGTGATGTCTTTTTTCTCTTTTTTTACAACAATGACCAATATGGAAGTGGGTTTTTCATGACAATAAAAATAGATTTTAAAAAAGAGGTCTGTGGATACAAGAAAAACAAAACAAAACTCAGAGCAATGGGTAGAGGAAGGTTCAGACAAACAGAATTTTGGCTAGATAAAAGCAAAACATTCATTTCACAGCTATCTAAAAGTAGAGTAAGTTACTTCAAGAGGTATTAAGTTTCTCAGCAAGTGAGGACTTCAAATGGATGATGGATAACCACTTGTCAGAGATCTTGTAAAGGGAATTCCTTTTTAGATGACCTCTAAAGTACCTGCCAAAGATGAGGCTCTGTGATACTAATTATTTTCCTAGTTACTCAGAGTTGAAACTTGACTCTTCCCTTTCCTTGTCCCCAAGATCTAGTCAGTCACCAAGTCCAGTCCATCTCCCCCACCCCCACCCCCATCCCCAGCCTCTTCCATCTGTCCATCCTTTCCATTGCCACTGGCGCCAGTCTGGGCTAAGCCATCAACATCCTCATGGTTGTTTATTAACCTCCTAACTAGTATCTCTGCCCATTTCCTCCCCAATCCATCCTGCACACAACCAAATCAATTTTCCTAAATTATTTTTGCTTTTTGTTATTGCTGTTGTTCAGTCATGTTTGAGTCCTCATGACTCTACTTAGCATTTTCTTGGTAAAGATACTGCAGTGATTTGCTATTTCTGTTTCCAGCTCACTTTACAGATGAGGAAACTGAGGCAAATAGGGTTGCTATTTGTCCAGAGTCACCCAGCTTAAAATTATCTGAGGTTGGATTTGAACTCAGGTTTTCTTCTGCTGAGCCATTTAGCTGCCTTGCAATTTCAGCTTTTATCATGGCTCAGAATTTATTATTTTAATTTGTCTTAAAGACATTGTCTCAAGAAATTGTCTTAAAGTAGTTCAGTTTGCTTTAGACTACTAGTTTTCTAAACAATTAGAATTAACAGTTTGAAATAAATTTACACACAATTAAAATAACTATTCTTTAAAATGAATTTATTTTAACAGTTCCCCATTATTTTTAGGAGAAATTTCATGTGTCTTTATGTCTGGTAGTCAAAACTCTTCACAATCTGCCCCCATATATTATAATCTTCTCACCTACTACTCCCCTCCACAAATATTCCATTCTAATCAGATTGACCTATTCAACTCTTCCCTGAAATGTACTTTGTACATTCTGTCTTCCAAACCCTTTCTCATACTGATGCTCCTTCTCTCTTCTCTGATATCCTAACCTTTTAAGGTTTGCAGTGTGCTTTACATGCAGGTTCTTATTTGATCGAGGTGGGGATGGATGGATGGTAGGGTGGCCCTGGGTTGTGTAGGGTCTCCAAAGCCAAATATCAAGTACTCTTAATGATGAATGCATTTCACCGTATAGACTCCCTCTCGCATCTACCTTCTGAAATCCTTCATTTATCCAAAGGTTAGCTCAGGAACAATCTCTTCCATGAAGTTTTCCAAGATACCTCCAGCTAGAAGCCATTCCTCTCTCTTGGAGTCTTCTTGACTACACTGTCTACACTCTCCACTTTTGGCTAATGTGCTCTGGTTATGTGGATGCATATCTTTCTCTCCCTCCTCCCCTCCCTCCTACTAGAACTTGAAGGCAAGGACAGTGTCTTGTTTTCGCTGTGTGTCTAACAAATATTTAATAAGTGTCTGTTTAATTGAATGACTTGTTGAGTATTTCTATCTCTCACTGTGTATAATCGCTTATACATTTATGTTCCTTTTTTCCTTCCTTCCTAGGCATATAACTCACTCATCCCTATCTTGTTTAGAAGGAACCAAGAACCAATGGCTTTCCAACAGGGACTATCGTCCCCGTTAGAGTGTGATCTCCTAGAAAGGAAATACTTTTTTCTTTTTCTGTATGTATCCCCTGTGCCTGTCACATCACAACCACTTAACAAATGTTTTTTTCATTCATTCATTCATTCATTACACTCCACAGACACATATTGAATGATAGGATGAATAATGAAATGCTTACAACCACCATTGGACTGTCCTTTGGTGAATTAGAGATTTATCTGCTGACTTGTTCTCTACTTTTCCAGAGGAATAGGAGAGATGCCCAGAAGTCTGACATTTGGAGAAATTGTCTTAAAGTAGTTCAGTTTGCTTTGGACTATTACTAGTTTTCTAAACAATTAGGATTAATGGTGTCTGAAATAAATTTATGCACAGTTAAAATAACTATTCTTTAGTCTGTCTCAGTTAAGAAAAAGTTGGCTATCACTAGTACTGCATGCCCCTTTGGGATTAACTCCCTAACAAGTTGTTTTTTTTGAAACCCTCACCTTCCATCTTAGAATCAATACTAAGTATTGGTTCCAAGGCAGAAGAGGGGTGAGGGCTATGAAAGGCGAGTTAAGTGACTTGCCCAAGGTCACAAAGCTGGGAAGTATCTGAGGTCAGATTTGACCTTGGAACCTCCCATCTTCATGTCTGGCTCTCTTTCCACTGAGCTACCTAGCTGCCCCCACCTAAAAAGTTTTGTACAACATAGACTATGAGAGCTTATTTGTGATGAAAAATAAATACTTGGACCAAAATGCCATGTCTTGGATTTATGCCATTATTTTAAAATTAGTATGAAAGAATCTGCTTTCAACAATCAGCATGGCAATTCAAATTCAGTATGTATATAACAAAATGAAGTGAATCCCCTGCCTGGTTAAAGAAAAATACAAAGAGTCTTTACAATATGTATGGAGAAGTTGTTTTAGATTTTGAAGTTAAAATAAGGAAGTTCTTTGAATGTTGCCCAACAAAGTATTGTGGGAAAAATGTAGCTATATCTCAGAATTCACTATCCTAGTTTACATTAACTGAATAGATCCGGTCAGCTAATGTGATTCATTTTATAGGGTAACCTTAAGACAAAGTAGAAGCAATTTTGAATTTTTAAGAAAAGACAAGTGATGCCAAATGAGACATATTTTTAGACATGACCAGCATAAGAATTTAACTATATCAGAACTTGTTTTGCTTGACTGCAAATTTGTTACGAGGAGCACATGGAAGCAAGATAAAATGTTTAATTGAAAAAATAGAATTAAAATTTAAATAGAATGGAAACATGCTACACTATGATGTTATTTGTCAATCGTTGTATTTAACATGCATGGCATTCACTTAAACTACTATTATCTCTGTAATATATTACATTTCTCTGAAATGTTGATAAAGAAGTGCTTTCCAAGAATAGTTACAACTTTAAAGAAATACCAAAGAGTAGGCAAGAGATCTATTACTGTGGCATAATTTATACTATTTAAAAAATAGATGTGAGTTGTTTAAAATAATTCTTCCCATTCAACTTAGGGACTGGAAGCAAGGGACTAGGGGGCTAGAGGCTGAGGGTCATTTTTCATTTAGCTAACACAGTCCTGAAAAACTCACTTCCTGAAGACTAAGGAACTAGAAGAACAAGAAATAATAAGGATTTTATTTGTTTATTTCACTTATTAAGAACAAACTGGTTAGATATTTATGTAAAGTGATTATTCTGTGGTATTATTTGCAAGACCAAGATAAATTCCAGTGAATTTTGCAGATCAGTTCTTCTTTTTGCATTAACTGGTATCATTACAACAATTGGAATAACACAGACAACAAAATAGATGGCTACTGCAGGAGTTAGATCAAGCATGGTATATTTATAGAGAGCCCACATTACATTTTACAAAAATTATTTTGTCAGTTAATAAGCATTTATTTTTCGTCCTTCTACCCTATCCCTCAATCCATGTAAAAAAATGAGATCCTTGTAACAAATATGTTTGGTCAAGCAAAGCAGATTCCCATACTGACAATATAAAAAAACGTATTTCATTCTACGTATTTAGTCCATCGTCTCTTTGTCAGGAGGTGGACAGCACTGTTCACCTTTGGTCCTCTGGCCCATATATCGTGATGGTCAATTTAGAGTTCTTTTGCCTGTACCATTACGATTAGAACTGGGTTCTTTGACAAATCATAGATGAGAAAGTTTAACACAGTCAAAAAGTTGCCCCCAAAAGACAATTGGTATCCAGGCTTAAGAGATCTGCATGTGCACACATGCACACACACACACACACACACACACACACACACACACACACACAACTCTTCTACATCAATTAAGGATGTGTTTTCCTAAGCTCTTCAGCTTATTCCTATCTCCTACACTAAAAAGTATTGGAGATAAAAATGAAACCTAATCTAAAAAATGGAATTCTCCTTACAATTTATAAATTCAAATACAATTGTACTGTGGCATTCATTTATTCATTTAAGAAATATTAACTAGTTATTTTGGGCAGTGCTTGGTACTGAGAGAGAGAGAACTAAGGCAGATACACATTTATAGAATCCTAGAGTTGGAAGGGATCTCAAACTGGTACTCCTAGATTGTTTTTGCATGCTCTATTTTCTAGTCATGTTTCCCTCTTCCTGTATTTATGTAGCTGTTGTTTAAGTGGTGGGCTATACATTTATCTTTGTTCTTGATAACTTCTGCCCACATTTGCCTAATTTTAAAAATCCAATTTTATTTCATTTGTAGTTTCAAATTACCCACTCCTTCTCCTTCACTCATTGAGAAGGCAAGAAAAACAAAGCCCACTACAGATATGTATAGTCATGCAAAACAAATTTACACATTAGCCATGTCTAAGAAGAAAAGGAAATATGCTTCAAACAGCACTCTAAATCCATCTGCATGCTATCTGAAGGTGAATAGCATGTTTCATCATAAGTCCTTTGGAATGGTGATTGGTCATTGTGTTGACCAGAGTTCCTGAGTCTTTCAGAACTGATTATCTTTACAATATTGTTGTTATTGTCTAAGTTCCCTGATCCTGCTCACTTCACTCTGTATCAATTCATGCAAGTGAATAAGATCTCTTTGGATACCAATTCTGTCATACAGAGTGTTAGCTATCCTTTCCAGCTTTGTATCACTGGCAAATTTGGCAGGCATGCTAACTACGCCTTCCTTCAAAAACTGATGAAAATATTGAATATCACAGGGCCAGAGGCAGAGGATGAGGATGTGACACCAGAGACCTCCCTCCAAGTTTTATTGTCCTAAGCAGTGATCATAAGCTTCTACTCACACCAGACGTTAGCCTTTGGGGCACTATTTGTACAGGATCGTTGACTTAGAGCTGAAACAGTCTTTAGGGGCCCTTTGGAATGACCCTTTTCTTTTATAAATGAAGAAATTGAGGCCCAGAAAAATTGTGATTTGGTCAAGGACACACAGATAATAAATGGCCCAACTGGGTTTCAAGCTAAGGTCCTCTGACTCCAAATTGGCACTTTTTCCAATCTTCCTTTTTTCATTTTTATCAGTGACAAAGTCATAAATGTACCATTTAACAAATTTGAAGATGACACAAAACTGAGATAAATAACTAACACGCTAGATGACAGAATCAAGATTTATAAAGATCTAGATAGGCTACAGCACTGAGCCAAATTAAGCGAGAAGAAATTCAATAGGGATAAATGTCAAGCTTGGATTTAAGAGGTCAGGTTGTATAATCAAGAGATCAAAAAGTATAGTAAGATTTTCTTCTGTGTTTCTACTCCCACAGTTCTTTCTTTGGATGGAGTAGAAACACAGAAGAAAAACATTTGCTTGGTCACATGGTTCAATGGGGATATGATTGGGGATGTAGACTCTAAATGATCACTTGATTACAAATATTAATAATATAGGAATAGGTCTTGATCAATGATATATGTAAAACCCAGTGGAATTGCTCATTGGCTATGGGGGACGGAGAAAATAAAATAAAATCACTCTAAAAAAGATTTTCTGTATTTGTCCTTAACTATTCAGCTTTCCTTCTATCTCTATGCTTTTATTATTTTTTTCTTTCTCTAGGTTGCCATTTATTGAATTCCAAGATTATAGTTAACTGAGTATATATGACATGAATTTTTAATTGACCAAATCTGAACTGAAGTAATAAGTACACTGTGAATGAAGAAGATGGCCCAGATTAGAATCCAAGACATAATGAGAAAATTCTAACAACTATTTCTATTAATTGTTAATTACTATATTGCTATCCTGGCTTCACATTCTTTGGGAACTCATTTATTCCATATTATTTATGGAAATTCTAGAAGAAAGGCAACCTGACTTGTCAGCAGAACAAAAGAACAGAAACTCTGCCAATTGTTTAACTATCTCCAAAAGAGTGTTCATACTGTCTTCTCCCTTTTGACTGCTACTAAACAATTTGATAAATCCTGCAAATTTTTTCATTTCTGTAGTACACAAAATTGTTTAAATGCATGGAAACTCTGGAGCACTTATCTGGCAATAACAAAGGGTATACACAGCTCAAGAAAAGGACTCATTTTATTCCAGTATCTACTGGTGAATGGCATTTATATTGAAGCAATCAAATTTAGTTAATCTAATTAGGTATCAATTTTATTCCAAGCTTTTGGTTATTAATCCATAGAAAGAATAAGATACCATAAATCACAAAACACAGAATTTCAGTAGCAAAGAAAAGACATAAAAAATTTCAAGTTAGTAGTATAAAATAGAAATACCAGGTGTCAATGGTAAATGGTATATGAGACACATGGTCCTATACAGTCCACAATCAGTATCTCTGCTTTAAAACAAAAAAAAAAAGCCTCTTCAATTGTTTTAGTCTCTTTAGAGACCTTCCCTGTTTCCTCCTCATAAGAATCAGTTGTGGCTTTTTCATCAACATTTTATTCTGCCTCAGTGATGCATATTATAGGTAGAGGAATCAAAGGATTCCCAGGACCTCAAAGCTGTTATTGCCTGTAAATTCTTGCTGTAACCCAAGACACAGCATCCTCTTCTCTGGTTTTATATAGATTCTTCAAACTGTTAGGTCTGGTGTCAATTTCTTTTTTTTTTTAAACCCTTACCTTCCATCTTGGAGTCAATACTATGTATTGGCTCCAAGGCAGAAGAGTGTTAAGGGCTAGGCAATGGGGGTCAAGTGACTTGCCCAGGTTCACACAGCTAGGAAGTGGCTGAGGCCAGAATTGAACCTAGGACCTCCCATCTCTAGGCCTGGCTCTCAATCCACTGAGCCACCCAGCTGCCCCCACGGTGTCAATTTCTGATAAAATTCTAGAAGAGATTTTTAAATGAATGGTTTATGAGCACTTGAAAGAGAAGTGATCGCCAAGAGCTAGCATGAATTCGTTAACAAGTTACACCAATCTAACTTCATTCCCTTTTCTGACAGGTTTACTAGACTAAAAGATTGGGGAATCCTCTGTATTTTCTTATGACATTTGATAAAGTTTATTTTATGGGACTTCCTCAAAATCATTCAAAACTTTTCCCCCATTAAAAGTTTTCCCCTCAGAATATACCTTGTGCTTAGGTCTCAACAGATATTAATTAAAGGACTTTTGGCTGTCTTTTTCAGGGTTCCAGCAGGTCTCTTTGCTCCCTTTTATAGCTTGGAGTCCAAGTATGTGGCTAAGATCTACAACAGCCTTGACCAAATCAAGTCATCCCAGAGTGCCATGTCTCAATCAAGCACCCTCAGTATAGGTCACCACCACAAGTAAGAGTTCAGAAAGAGGAACTATGGTGACATGGAGAAGACACACCCTGTAAATGTGAACATTGTGAGACTACCTAGATGGAAACTGTGATAGGTAACCCTGATCCTTAGGAAAGAAGCAGGAAAAGAAGAATAATTAACTTGGTGCCATTAGACTCTGGGTAGACAATTATTCAGGGAAGGCAGTGGGAAAGTGTAGATACTCAAACTGTAAGTTATTAACTATAAATTCTTCAGCTGACTTGAATGGAATCCAGGACAATTTTTCTCACTCAGCTTCCTTTAGGTGTGTGCTGTTATTTACATCTGGGAATGTGAGGTCAGTTCTGCCTTCCAGCTCAATGAGCTTTGGCTGAACTGTTCTCCACTAGCAATAACACTATTCTTAAAGGAAAAAGCTATATTCCTCCCAACTTCTAAGAGCAGGGTTCTGAAGTCCACAAAGGCATAGACATGTCTAGTAGAAGAATGTATTCAAGGTCTCAGTGTAAGCTTACTCATTGCAGCTCATTCATTCAAACAAAACATCTATTCAGAAAATCTGGGAGGTCATTTTGCTACTGAAGGCTTTCTCAATCTTTCCAGCTACTAATGCCTTTCCACAAAATTACCTTGTCTAACAGGTATCTGTATTTCTTCTCTAATTTTCATTCATTCTTCTGAATTCTCTCCAGTCTGGCATCTGAACTCATCATTCAACTGAAATTTTTCTCCAAGGTTAACTGATGTCCTCTCTGTCTTTCTCTGTCTGTCTGTCTGTCTGTCTGTCTGTCTGTCTGTCTGTCTGTCTGTCTCTCCCTTACTTTCTGTTGTGGAATCAATACTAAGTATTGGTTCCAAATCAGAAAAGCAGCAATGATTTCTTAACTACCTAATCTAATGATCTTTTCTCAGTCTTCATCTTCTTTATCTCTCTGCAGCCTTGGGCACTGATAATTGCTCTCTTCTCCTTCATATTTTTTTCTCTTTAGATTTTCATGACCCTATTCTCTCCTGTTTCTCATTCTACCTACTAGATCACTTCTTCTCAGTCTCCTTTGCTGAATCTTCTTCCAAGTCATATCCATCAACTATGGGTGTTCAATTTTTTGTTTTTGGTGATCTCAATCTATTTCTCCCATATAGACATCATCATTGTTATGCAAATGATTCTCAGATCAACTTGTCTCTCTCTCTTAACCTTCAGTCTCACATCTCCAAATACCTATTGGACATTTTGAGTTGGATATACTATAGACAGTTTTTGTTTTTGTTTTATTTTCTATAGTTTCCTTCAAAGGGAGGCAAATTTAATTTAATATTCTTTGGAAAAAGAAAGTTTGTTACAGCTACCATACCTTTAGGGTAAGTTTTTCCTATGTTCTCTTGATGACTAGCAAAACAGTAACCATTCATCCTGTCACAAGAGTCTTAAATATATAATTTGTTTTAAATGTGGTGAAAGGGGGAGGTGGAAAGGGGGAAACCATCTTCAAGTCCTTGGAGGTGAGTATGGGAAGAGAATAATGTGTCTCACTAAAGTTGTATTGTTCTGCATTAGAAGAACCCACACACTTTAATGTATTTGGCTTGTACTTTAGGTAAAGTATGTGAAGATTAAAATTAACTCTCCATGATTGTGAAGATTAAATTGCAACCCCTGCCTATTTTTAGATTTTAATCACCCAAAGTGTAAACACCCTACTTAAAAGTTGAATATGGAGATCTGCCTGTTTTTAGATCTAATCACCAAAAATACAAAAATCCTACTTAATCATTAAGTGGGAGGTCTGTGACCCACATGTGTGATAGTGGCTGATGATTCAGAATTAATTGACTGCCTCCTGGGCAGTCCTAAAGCAGAACTTCAACTGTGATTGGTAGACATAGAATTAGGGGAAGGCACAGAACGTGATGTAAAAGAAAGTGTCTTTATTTTTTATTTTATTTTTTTACTTTTAAACATTATTTTATTTGTTCATTTTCAAACATTATTCCTTGGAAACAAAGATCATTTTCTTTTCCTCCCCCCTCCCCCCACGCCTCCCATAGCCGACTCGTGATTCCACTGGGTTTCACATGTGTCCTTGATTTGAACCCATTTCCATGTTGTTGGTTTTTGCATTAGGGTGTTCATTTAGTGTCTCTCCTCAGTCATGTCTCCTTAACCCCTGTAGTCCAGCAGTTGCTTTTCCTCGGTGTTTTTACTCCCCCAATTTGTCCTCTGCTTGTGGATGGTGTTTTTTCTCCTAGGTCCCTGCAGATTGTTCAGGGACATTGCATTGCCACTAATGGAGAAGTCCATTATGTTCGATTATACCACAGCGTATCAGTCTCTGTGTACAATGTTTTTCTGGTTCTGCTTGTGGATGGTGTTTTTTCTCCTAGGTCCCTGCAGATTGTTCAGGAACATTGCATTGCCACTAATGGAGAAGTCCATTATGTTCGATTATACCACAGTGTATCAGTCTCTGTGTACAATGTTTTTCTGGTTCTGCTCCTTTCGCTCTGCATCACTTCCTAGAGGTTGTTCCAGTCTCCATGGAATTCCTCCACCTTATTATTCCTTTGAGCACAATAGTATTCCATCACCAACATATACCATAATTTGTTCAGCCATTCCCCAATTGATGGGCATCCTCATTTTCCAATTTTTGGCCACCACAAAGAGCATAGCTATGAATATTCTTGAACAGGTCTTTTTCCTTATTGTCTCTTTGGAGTACAAACCCAGCAGTGCTATGGCTGGATCAAAGGGCAGACAGTCTTTTATCACCCTTTGGGCATAGTTCCAAATTGCCCTCCAGAATGGTTGGATCAATTCACAACTCCACCAGCAATGAATTAATGTCCCGGCTTTGCCACATCCCCTCCAACATTCGTTACTTTCCTTTGCTGTCATGGTAGCCAATCTGCTAGGTGTGAGGTGCTACCTCAGAGTTGTTTTGATTTGCATCTCTCTGGTTATCAGAGATTTAGAGTACTTTTTCATGTGCTTATTAATAGTTTTGATTTCTTTGGCTGAGAACTGCCTATTCATGTCCCTTGCCCATTTATCTATTGGAGAATGGCTTGATTTTTTGTACAATTGATTTAGCTCTTTATAAATTTGAGTAATTAGACCTTTGTCAGAGGTTTTTGTTATGAAAATTGTTTCCCAATTTGTTGCTTCCCTTCTCATTTTGGTTACATTGGTTTTGTTTGTACAAAACCGTTTTAATTAGATGCAATCAAAATTGTTTATTTTATATTTTGTGACTCTAAGTCTTGCTTGGTTTTAAAGTCTTTCCCTTCCCACAGGTCTGACATGTATAATATTCTGTGTTCACCTAATTTACTTATAGTTTCCTTCTTTATGTTCAAGTCATTCACCCATTCTGAGTTTATCTTGGTGTAGGGTGTGAGGTGTTGATCCAAACCTAATCTCTCCCACACTGTCTTCCATTTTTCCCAGCAGTTTGTGTCAAATAGTGGGTTTTTGTCCCAGAAGCTGGGGTCTTTGGATTTGTCATATACCGTCTTGCTGAGGTCACTTACTCCAAGTCTATTCCACTGATCCTCCTTTCTGTCTCTTAGCCAGTACGAAATTGTTCCGATGACCATTGCTTTATAATACAGTTTGAGATCTGGGACTTCAAGGCCATCTTCCTTTGCATTTTTTTCATTATTTCCCTGGCTATCCTTGATCCTTTGTTCTTCCAAATGAACTTTGTTATGGTTTTTTTCTAATTCAGTAAAAAAATTTTTGGAAGTTCAATGGGTATAGCACTAAATAGATAAATAAGTTTGGGTAGGATGGTCATTTTTATTATATTGGCTAGTCCTACCCATGAGCAGTTAATATTTTTCTAATTTCTTATGTCTAGTTTTAGTTGTGTGGAGTGTTTTGTAGTTGTGTTCATATAGTTCCTGTGTTTGTCTCAGGAGATAGATTCCTAAGTATTTTAGTTTGTCTAAGGTGATTTTGAATGGGATTTCTCTTTCTAATTCTTGCTGCTGAGCTGTGTTGGAAATATATAGAAATGCTGATGACTTATGTGGGTTTATTTTGTATCCTGCAACTTTGCTAAAGTTGTTGATTATTTCGACTACCTTTTTGGTTGATTCTCTAGGATTCTTTAAGTAGACCATCATATCATCTGCAAAGAGTGATAACTTGGTCTCCTCCTTGCCTATTTTAATGCCTTCAATTTCTTTTTCTTTTCTAATTGCTACTGCTAGTGTTTCTAGTACAATGTTAAATAATAGAGGTGATAATGGGCATCCTTGTTTCACTCCTGATCTTATTGGGAATGCATCTAGTTTATCCCCATTGCAGATGATATTAGCTTATGGTTTTAGATATATACTGTTTATTATTTTTAGGAATGACCCTTCTATTCCTATGCTTTCTAGTGTTTTTAGTAGGAATCGGTGTTGTATTTTATCAAAGGCTTTTTCTGCGTCTATTGAGATAATCATGTGGTTCTTGTTGGTTTGCTTGTTGATATGGTCAATTATGTGGATGATTTTCCTAATATTGAACCAGCCCTGCATTCCTGGTATAAATCCTACTTGATCATAGTGAATGACACTCCTGATCACTTGCTGGAGTCTTTTTGCTAGTATCCTCTTTAAGATTTTTGCATCTATATTCATTAGGGAGATTGGTCTATAATTTTCTTTCTCCATTTTTGCCCTGCCTGGCTTTGGAATCAGTACCATGTTTGTGTCATAAAAGGAATTTGGTAGCACTCCCTCTTTGCTTATTATGTCAAAGAGTTTATATAGTATTGGGATTAGCTGTTCTTTGAATGTTTGATAGAATTCACTTGTGAATCCATCAGGCCCTGGGGATTTTTTCTTAGGGAGTTCTTTGATGGCCTGTTGGATTTCTTTTTCTGATATGAGATTATTTAAGAATTCTATTTCTTCTTCTGTTAGTCTAGGTAATTTATATTTTTGTAAATATTCATCCATATCGCCTAGATTGGTATATTTATTGCCATATAATTGGGCAAAGTAGTTTTTAATGATTGTCTTAATTTCCTCTTCTTTGGAGGTGAGGTCCCCCTTTTCATCTTTGATGCTCTTAATTAGCTTTTCTTCTTTCCTTTTTTTAAATTATATTGACCAGTACTTTGTCTATTTTGTTTGTTTTTTCAAAGTACCAGCTTCTAGTCTTATTTATTAGTTCAATAGTTCTATCACTTTTGATTTTATTAATTTCTCCCTTAGTTTTTAGGATCTCTGGTTTTCTTCTGGGGATTTTTAATTTGTTCTCTTTCAAGTATTTTTATTTGCATTTCCAATTCATTGATCTCTGCCCTCCCTAATTTGTTAATATATGCACTGAAGGATATGAATTTTCCTCTGAGTACTGCTTTTGCTGCATCCCATAAGGTTTGAAAGGATGTCTCACCATTGTCATTTTCCTCAATGAAATTATTAACTGTTTCTATAATTTGTTCTCTAACTATTTTTGGAGTATCATATTATTTAATTTCCAATTAATTTTTGATTTGGCTCTCCATGTACCCTTGCTGATCATTATTTTTATTGCCTTATGATCTGAAAAGGTTGCATTTGTTATTTCTGCTTTTCTGCATTTGTATGCTATGTTTCTGTGACCTAGTGTATGGTCAATCTTTGTGAATGTGCCATGTGGTGCTGAGAAGAAGGTGTATTCCTTTTTGTCCATATTTATTTTTCTCCATATGTCTATTAACTCTAATTTTTCTAAGATTTCATTCACATCTTTTACCTCTCTCTTATGTATTTTTTGATTTGATTTATTTAAATTTGATAGTGGTTGGTTTAGGTCTCCCACTAATATGGTTTTACTGTCTATTTCCTGCTTCAATTCTCCTAGTTTCTCCATTAGAAATTTGGGTGCTATACCATTTGTTACATACATGTTGATTAGTGATATTTCCTCATTGTCTATATTCCCTTTTAGCAAAATTATTTACCTTCCCTATTCCTTTTAACCAGGTCTATTTGTGCTTTGGCTTTGTCAGATATCATGATTGCAACTCCTGCCTTCTTTCTATCAGTTGAGGCCCAGAAGGTCTTACTCCATCCTTTAATTCTGACCTTATGAGTATATATCCACCTCATGTGTGTTTCTTGGAGACAAAAAATGGTAGAGTTTTGGATTCTAATCCATTCTGCTATTCATCTATGTTTTATGGTTGAGTTCATCCCATTCATGTTCAAAGTTATGATCGTCACTTGTGGATTCCCTGGCATTTTGATATCCTCCCCTAAATCTGACCTTTCTTCTTTAGCTATAACCTTTTAAACTAGTGATTTACTTTAGATCAGTCCCCCTAGTCCCCTTCCTTGGTATGCTTCCCTTTCTAGCCCCTCCCTTTTTGTTCCCTTCCCTTCCCCCCTCTCCTTCCCTACCTTTTTATACTCCCTCCCCCCTCCCCTCCTTAATTTCCCCTTCTTTCTTACCCTGTTGGATAAGATAAAGTTCAAGATCCCAATGGATCTGGATGTTCTAAGCTCTCAGATTTGATTTCACTGAGAGTAAGGTTTAAGTAGTACTAATTCCTACTCTCTTCCTCTCCTTCTTATAGAATTCTTCCTCTCCCCTTCCCATGTGTATCTTTGTGTGACAAAGATTATTCTATTTAGTTTTTTTCCATTTCTTGAAGTATATCTTAGTACCATCAACAATACCCCCTCCCTTTTTCTTTCTCCCCCCCCCTTTCTCCATATCGTCTTGATGCCCCAATCTTTCCCTATGCCTGGTTCTTCTAATTACTCTAATGATGCATACAATTTTTGAGTTACACATTACATTTTCCCCACATATTAATATATATAATTTGATATAAATGTAGTCCTTATAGAAGAGAGTTTGAATAAAAGAAAAAGATAACATTTTTCTCCTTTTCCTTTTCCTTCATATTTACCTTTTCATGTTTCTCTTGCTCTTTGTGTTTGGATGTCAAACTTTCCACAGAGCTCTGGTCTTTTCTTTATAAATACTTGAAAATCTTCTATTTTGTTGAATGCCCATACTTTCCCCTGGAAGTATATAGACAGTTTTGATGGATAGCTGATTCTTGGTTGAAGACCCAGCTCTCTTGCCTTTCTGAATATCATGTCCCATGTTGTTCAGTGTGGAAATTGCAAGGTCTTGTGTGACCCTGATTGGCATTCCTTTATATCTAAATTGTCTTTTTCTGGCTTCTTGTAAGATTTTTTCTTCTGCTTGAAAGCTTTGGAATTTGGCAATTACATTCCTGGAAGCTGTCTTTTGGGGGTTTAGTGTAGAGGGTGTTCTGTGAACTATTTCAATGCCTATATTGCCCCCTTTTTCTAGAATCTCCAGGCAGGTTTCTTGGATGACATCTTGTATTATGATATCAAGGTTACTGTTTATTTCTGGCTTTTCTGGTAGACCAATGATTCTCAGATTGTCTCTCCTTCCTCTGTTTTCCATGTCTATCACCTTGTCAGTGAGATATTTTGTTTTCTTCTAATTCCTTAATTTTTCGACTTTGCTTTATTAATTCTTGCTGTTTTGCAAGATCATTGGTTTCTAGTTGCTCAATTCTAGTCCTTAAGGCTTGGTTTTCTGCTTTGATCTTTTGGCATTCAGCTGTAATTTTTTGGTTCTCTAATATAATTTGTTGGTTTTCTTTTTGAACCATTTCCCACTTCTCTTTCCAGAGGGCTTCCATCTTTCTGATGATAAGCTCCATTTGAGGCTCTTCCAGTGCTTATGTACAATTTTCATTTTTTTCAGTTTTGCCTTTGTTTGACTTTCATCTAGTATTTCCTTTGTAGCTTGGGTTTTTCCTCCATAGAAAGTTTCAAGGGTGAGAGTCTTTTTTTTTTTATTTCTTGCTGGGATTTTGAGGCTCCTGTGCACAGTTAGCCATTTTTTTTTTTGGATGTTTTCAGTTCCCTCTTTAGTCAGAAATCAGAGTCTGCTGAGCAGGGTTTTTTTTTTTTTTTTTTTTGCGTGTGTGTATGGAGTTAATGATCAGGGTCTCGGTTTTCCTCAGTCCTTTGCAGCTTTTCTCGGTGCCTTCCTCCAGGGGGCACTCAGTGTCTTGCTCTTGCCCACCTGGTTTTCTGGTTTAGTTACTTTTGGGGGTGGGTTCCCAGCAGACCTGGTTAATTCCCAAGGACCCTAAAAATGCCCCCTATTCATTCCAGAGGGATTCCTGTCTCACTCCCTGTCTCAGGTGGGCATGTTGGCTCCGGGCACCTGAAGTCTGCTCTCTCTCTCACATATTGAGTATTTCTGCCTAGCTGCCTTGGGGGGGGGTCCCCCCTGCTGTCCTAGTCAACTCCCAAGGGTGCAGAAGTGCCCTCTCCTTGCTTCAGGGGCACCCTTTGCTCGTTCGTCTCAGCGTGTGCTGGCTCCGGCTCTGGCCCTATTAGGTGGGGGTGGGGCAGGCTGGATCCACTTGCGTTTGGGTTTGTGTAGAAGCCCTTTCCCTCTCTTGTAGGCTGGTAAAGCCTCGATCCCACACACCTTCACTGCTGGTCCCCACTTTACAGCTTCTCCGCTCCTCTGATATAGATTCTTCAGGTCTTTTGGGGTGATCCTTATTGGTGTATGTTGGTATGTGTTGGGGAGAGTGAGTAAGCCATGTTTAGCTGGCCGCCATGCTTACCTGGAAGCAAGAAACTGTCTTTAAAAGGGAGTTACAACTTCCTGAATGCAATTCTACTGGCAGTTCTTCATTCTTTGGAAGTGGAGACTGGATACTTCTTCATTCTTTGGAGTGGAGGCTGAAGGAGAAAATCTGCTGACTGGAGACCCTGTTCCTGATGAGACTGAAGAAACTAGCCTCAAGAGAGACTAGCATCTTGAGAGAGTTTTTCCCCAGGTCCTCAGATTTTCTGAGGCCAGCTAAGAACAAGCTCTCCCTACCCAGGTTAGGCTAGGGGCCAGAAGTAATTTACTTAGTGCTTAAGCTAGATAGCTTACCCTATCCCCTCTCTGATTTTCTTACTTTACTCTTTCTACATTTTGTAAATAAATTGTAAATAAATCTCTTTGGAATAAATTAAATTCCTGATGACTAATCCAGTCCAACCCTTATATATATATATAATAACAATATAATATATATGAATATATATATATATATATAATATAAATAAATAAATAAGTAACCCTCTTTCCCCCTTATAGTGGACACATAGTTTGACAAAGAGTAATTTTTTAAAGGTATATAACAGGAAAAAGTATTGTTTAGAATGAGGTAAAAATTCAAGTCTAGTGTAAATGTTTAAGACAAAAGCATTAAGATGCCTTTGAATTGAGGTGTTTTAATGTCTAGAGGATTTATCTTCTTTACTTAAATAACCAAGAATTGAATAGACCATCCTCTACCTTAAGATGAGTGATCCTTGTGAGATATCAGATGGTTTCATTTTTTAATGGACAAGATTTGGATAAACCAAAAAGCAGGTTGATCTGGGCCAGAATAGCAATTGGCCAAAAGACATAGCAGCAAGTTGCAAGGGTTACTAGTATGGTGGTGTAATGCTCCCACTGGGACTTCTGGAAATGAAACAGGAAATAAAGACACTGATGACTTTCCAGAATAAGTCCATCATGATGGTGGGCACAGTAATGGGCACAGACCTTCTCCAGCCCACTTCCTCTGGCCAACTCTCTATAGATATCTTAAATACATCATGTCCAAAATGGAATTCATTATCTTTCCTCCCTAACCCTAACCTCTTCTTTACTACTTTATTTCTATCTAGGGCACCAACATCCTCTCAGTTACCCAGGCTTGCAATTTAGATGCCATCATTGATTTCTCATTCTCTCTCACCCCACATATCTAATCAATTGTCAAATCCTTTGTAATATCTCTTACACATGCCCCCTCCTCCTGACATTGCCACCATGTTGGCATGGGCTCTCCTGACCTCATACCTGTACTATTGGAATAGCTTTCTGGTTGGCCTCTTGACATCAAGAATTCTCTCCACTCCAATCCATCCTCCACTCAGCTGTAAAATGGGTCTTCCCAAGGGGAAGGGGTCTTTCCTTCTGCTATGTCTTTATTTGATCAACTCCAGTGGCTTCCTGTACTTGCAGCATCAAATATAAAGTCTTCTGGTCAGTATTTTCAAGCCCTTCATAACCTTGTTCCTTACCTATCTGGTCTTCTTATACCTGATTCCCTTCCATGTAAACTGTGATCCTCACACTAGAGATTCCTCCCCACTCATGACCATTTACTTTTAGCTTCTCTGGCATCCTTCAGTTCTCAGTTCAAGTCCCACTTTCTTTTATTAAACAACCTGCTAGTCCTCCTTAATAATCTTAGTGCTTCCCTCTGAGGTTATCTACAATTTACCCTATTCTAAGTCATTTTTGTACATAGTTGCTTGTATGTTAGATTGGGATCTCTTGGAATGCAAAATCTTATTGTTGCCTTTCCTTATTTTCTCCTCACTTAGCACAGTTCATGGCATATTTTAGGTGTTTAGACCTGATTTTTTTTCACATTTATTTTGTATATACTTTGGATATAGGTTATATCCTCTATAGAATGTAAACTCTTTGAGGACAAGAATTGTTTGCTTTTTTGCCCTTGTAGTTGGTAATTAATAAATATAGATTAATTTATTGTGTTGGTAGATCCATACTTATTATTAATATTGTTATTTGAGTAATGAACTCTACTGGTGGTAAAAACATTGGGAAACAATCAGAAAACACTGGCATTTCTTCCTTTCTTGGCTACATCCAGAACTCACTGTCTATACCTCTCCCTTTGAGCACATCTCATTTATATTGCTATATATTGTCTTAATAATGTTTCATTATCATTTGGGGGATATTCCTGACAAAGCTGAACTGCTCAAGATCAGGGGCTCCATATCTTATACTTCCTTTGTGGTGGGGATGGTGGGGAATCTCTGACATTAACCAATACTTGTTGAATTGAATCCAATCCAAATTGTTTTTTTCCCCCCCAAGGAATAAACACCACCAGTTCATCTGAAACTTGTAAAATACTTAAAACAAGTCAGGCTGATTTTGCGTTTTAGATGAAAGTTCATCACTAGATTTTTTTAAATCCTTACTTTCTGTCTTAGAATTAATACTGTGTATTGGTTCCAAGGCAGAAGAGTGGTAAGGGCTAGGCAATGGGGGTCAAGTGACTTGTCCAGGGTCATAGAGCTGAGAAGTGTCTGAGGCCAAATTTGAACTTAGGGCCTTTCGTCTCTAGGTTTGGCTCTCAATCCCCTGAGCCACCCAGCAGCCCCAGTAGGGTTTTTTGTTGTTGTTGTTGTTGTTCTGTTTTGTTTGTTTTGTTTTGTTTTTCCCCAACAATGTGGTACAATGGAATCAAGTTTCTGGAAAAGTGTATTTTAATTTTACCTCTGTCATAGACAAGCTAGTTTGCTGGCCTTCTTATCCATTAAATGAAAGGAAATGGGCATTTATAAGACGTGTTTCTTCATGTTTTCTTCTAATCCTTCAGAACCAATATGTGATGCTGACATTTGTTCAAGCCAAGTCGATCACTTCAAGTAAAGAATAAGAAAAACAGATATACTTTTGATACAAATATAAATTTTTCCTAGTACAGGTTATCTAAACTTCCTTCCTCTCCTCTCCCCCAAACATGGATGGAAGTGTTTCTGAGCTATAATAAAAAGCAGTGGGACAAAAGGCAAAATGCACAGAAGTAAAAAGGAATAGAGTAAAAAAGATATCAGGAGCTGGCTCCCAACTTTGGTACGGGTTAGTTGGTCTGGCTCTGGATAAGTCATTTCCTCTCAATGAGCCTCAATGTTCTTATCTGCAAAATGGGTATAATAATTGTTTCCAGGGTTGTAGCAAGAAAAGTACTTTGTAAAGAAAATGATTCCTGTTAATTTTTAATGTCATATCAGAATTTTTTGAAGGGCATTTTTGTGTGAATTCATAATTATTGACTTCTTTCCCTCTTTCAAAATATCTGACAACTTTTTTAAGCAATAAGGAAGGAAATACCAAACTGGCAAAATGTGGGATGTGAAAATGATGTTATGGGCATGAGAAAATTGCTGCTATTAGGTTAGCAAGTTTCAAGTCCTTTAGAAAAAGAAGAACTAGTTTGTTAATATAAGTTTTGCTTAGTCATGTAAAAGTGCTAAGTTATTTTACAGTTTTATGTTGGCCTTCCTATTGGTCCCCTTGTGGGAATTAACATCACATGAATTTGGTCTTGAACTCATTTTTCTAATTCTTCTATATATTTGTATTTTGTCTATAATACACAAATGTTACACAACTCTGATAATAAGCCATCAAAAAGTCTCCATTCATAGTATAATATATAGTATATAATATATAGTATAACACAGTATAGTATAATATAATATAGTATAACATGGTATAATATAGTATAACATAACAAAACATAACATAACATAGCATAATATAACATGACATGATATAATATAATATAACATGACATGATATAATATAATATAACATGACATAACATAACATAATACAATACAACATAACATCATATCATATCATATCATAATATCATATAATATAATAATAAATAATAATAAAATGCCACCTCTTTTTTCTTGCTCATAGCATTTTTTCTCCCCATAAACCCTTTTTAAAATTATTATCTGGGTCAAATGAAATATTTGCCTTTGTGTATTCCAAAAATCATTATCAACAGTGTCCTGTGCAGTACAGACCCTTGAGGAAAGGATCTTATTGGGATTCGATCCCCTCAGCACTTTTTTTAAGAATGACCCTTAGAGAAATTGTGGTAGACTTGGTGTTTTCCCATCCCTGTGAATTCCCTCAGCCTCAGCCTGTTGTTCCCAGGCTGTTCAGGATTCTCCTCCTCCTACTTCAGCAGATGGGCCATCCTCAGCAGCAACTCCAGCCCCAGAACCTTCCCAGCTCCCCCCACTGGCCTTCATCCCAGTCTACCTATCAGCTCCCTTCTTTTCTATCAGAGCTCTGCTGGGAGGCTGGCTAATGTGATAAAGTTATTCATTTAGAGCAGTTAATGGATGATAAGGTTGATAAGTTGCTAACCCTCTCAGATAACAAATTTGCATTGTAACAGAGTCCTTCATAGATTAACCCAAAGGAGTGACTAATGAGGGGATTTAAGGTTCCCTTTGGGAAACGTTGTGGGGAAGGCCTTTCTGGCACCTCTCAAATTCCAACTGGTAGCTCCTGCTCTGCCAACCCACGAGATCTGTCTTGTATCTGAAGCACTATTCATGCTAAGTTTTCTCATTACAACTCATAAAATTCCACACAAGCATTCCAGTTCAAGGCTCTTCTTGAGTACCACCTCCTCTATGAAGTGCTCCCTGATTTACCTAGGCAGAAATGACCCTTCCCTCATGGGAACTCCCAGGACATTTTATCTCCCTCATTTTCACCATTAAGAAAGAAGTCTACAGGGCAACTAGGTGGCTCAGTGGATGGAGAACCTCAGACACTTTCCTGGACACTTCCAAATGACCCTGAAGAAGTCACTTAATCCCTGTTGCCTAGCCTTTAATGCTTTCTGCCTTGGAACTAATGGTAATATCGATTCTAAGATGGAAGGTAAGAGAAAAGGAGAGATAGAGAGAGAGAGAGAGAGAGAGAGAGAGAGAGAGAGAGAGAGAGAGAGAGAGAGAGAGAGAGAGAGAGAGAGAGAGGAGAGACACAGCCACAGAAACAGAGATAGAGACATAGAAACAGAGTGAAATAGAGAGAATGAGAGAAAGAGACAGAGAGAAAGAGAAAAAATGGAGACAGAAGGAAAGAAAGCAAAGAAAGAAGTCTAAATTGTGATTTCTTACAGTTCAGCCCATTTCTTGCTCATCTTTGTGTCTTCTTTGCAAACAATAAACCTTCAATAGATTTTTGATAAATTTAACTAAATTGGATTCCAGGGTTTCAAATGTAGCCTATGAGAGAAAGCATTCAAAAGTCTGTATTAGAGTTATGAAAAGAAGCCACATTTCCTTATTATTTGGCCCACAGTCCTGTTTCATGCCTACTAAGATTTCATTTATCCAAAGTAGACATCATATTCCTATTGACTTTCTATTCTCATATTTTTAAAGGCACACATGGTTTCTAGCTATCTCTCCTTACATTAATGATAGCTCACATTAACAAACATTAAGGTTAAAAAAATTTTTTTTTTAAAAACCCATACCTTCCAACTTAGAGGATACTGTAAAACCAATACTGTGTATTGTTTCCAAGGCAAAAGAGCACTAATTTGAACCTGGGACCTCCCATGTTTGGGCCAATCTCTTAATCCACTGAGCCACGTAGGTGCCCTAAAACATAACATTTTTTAAAGTTTTATTTAATTAAGAAAAATTTTCCATGGTTACACAGTTCATGTTCTTTCCCTCCCCTCTTTCCACCCCTCTCCCATAGCCAAAGCTCAGTTCCACTGGAAAACAACATTTTTAAAGGGCTTTGAATTCATCATGTTATTTGTGCTATTATTGCCCCCATTTTGCAAATTAGGAAACTGAGACTCAAGACAAGTTAAATAATAATCACTCAAAATCCGGTGCCCTGTATAATACTTCCTTTAAATTTCCTCATTATAAAAGGCTTTGCAAAATGACTATACATTAGAAAATTTATATAAGCCCAAAGTTATTTTTCTCCCTGTGAAATATTGTCATGAGAGTGGGACCGAGTTATGTGCTGATATAATTCTTGGGAATCATGAGTATAGACCTTTTCATTTCATTTCTATATGTATACAAGCAGTTTAGATTTGGCGATGGATGTGGTGAATTTGTTCTGAATGACAAAAATAGAAGAGAATTAAGGAACAGCCAAGTCATCCCTCTATTACTGCTAGACTGATCCCATGAATATATTCCAGAAATACTTTGGCAAGTGTCTACACAATTCCCTGTAAACACAATATACTGTTACTGAGCCACTTGGTTGGGAGCTTTAAAAGTAGACCCTTTTATGAAGATAAAACCCATTGGCTCAGACTTCTAAGAGAAAGGTCATGACTTCCCCTTCCTTAGAGGTCTTTAAGAAAAAGAATGGGAACATTGATCTCTATCTGTTCTGAAGAGTTGCTGGGCAGGACCATGAATTTTCTAACTTTCCAGTCCCAGGGTTCTTTGCAAATTGAAACAAAACGTGGGAAATGGAAACCCCCTTTTTGGAGCATTAACATTTTGTCAACAGAGAGATTAAGTGAGTATTGCTGAGTGGTTAGGAAATGGTGGAATTTAGAAAAACCACTACTCCTCTCCTATCTCTGCCCCCACCTGCCAGTTCCATCTTGCCCTTGGGTCACTAAAGTACTTTTTGGTCATCCCACCAAAGGTTTAGTCCCTCACCATGGAGCCTCTTTCATAAGAACATCCAAGGCTCCTCCTCCAGCATTCCCTACTATGCAAAGACCCTTGGCATTTATCTGGTAAATAATTATTTAAAGGTTATAAATATTTCCTGGTAGCACAGTAGAATGCTGGGCTCAGGAAGACCTGAGTTCAATTTGGCTTCAGACACTAGTTAACTGTGTGACCTTAGGCAAGTTACTTAACTTCTGCTTGACTCAGTTTCTTCAACTGTAAAATAGGAATAATACTAGTACCAACCTTCCAGGGTTGTTGTGGATGATCAAATAAGATAATATTTGTAAAAAGTGCTTAGGACAGTTCCTGGCACATAGTAAATGCTAACTAAATGCTTATTATTATTATTATTATTATTATTGCTGTTCTTGAAATAATTATTTCAAGAGCATCATGGAATAGAATACAGGCAATATTCAGAGGTCCAGGGTGTAAGTCACATAATCTTTCTGAGCTTCAATACTACTTCATCTTTAAAAGAGGAAATTAAATTAGATGATCCCTTATAGACCAAGAAGTAGGCTCCTTTTTACCATGATCCTATATTCAGAATGAACAATTAATCATTTCCCATGAGAGATTATCATAAGAGAGCCTAGAGACCATTTGGCTATTCCTTCATTTTAGAGGTGGGGAAACTGAATCTCAGGAAGACAAAAATCATAGAACTTCAAGACTGGAAGGGATCTCATACGCTGCCATCTTCTCCAAGCCATACCTAAAAAAGAATACCCTCTATGATAATCTGAAAAAGAACACACCCAGTTTTTGCTTAATGACCTGAAGTGACAGAAATCCCACAGCTGTGAAGGGCAA
Source organism: Monodelphis domestica (assembly GCF_027887165.1). NCBI lineage: Eukaryota > Metazoa > Chordata > Mammalia > Didelphimorphia > Didelphidae > Monodelphis > Monodelphis domestica. The sequence continues at coordinate 89,059,228 of NC_077231.1, forward strand.
CTGACTTCACTTTGGGACATTTCTCATTATTAGGAAGTTTCTCTTAAAGACAGGAAGTGATTTACCCAAGGATATCCAGGTAGAAAGTATCAGAACTGAGGTTTCAACTCGGGGTCCTTTAATCCCAGATCTAGTGTTTTTTTCTGCTACTTCAAGTGAAATACATTTTTTGAGGGAGAAAAAAAGTTAGAAATTGGAATAACAATTAAACTAAATTCAACCGTGGGGTAGGGTGAAAGGAAGATGATGGTTTTGTATTTGGTAAAAAACTAATTGAAACACAGGTATATACATTCGTTCCTTTTTCTAATCATTTTTACCTATTGGAATTCCCAAAAGAAAATAGAAGTCACCTCCCAATTTTTCTTCTCTTCAAGAAATGCTTGTGACCCAGAAATAAAAGAAACATATAGGGTTATCCTGAAGAAATTTCATTTAAACTGTTCATAGAATTAGAAGTTTAGATCTAAATGGAAATTTAGAAGTTATCTAGTCTAATCCCCATTTTCCCCCTCCCAAATTTATTTAACCTGAATTTATGTTATTTCAAAAAATTAATTTTATTGATGGCTTTCACTTTTTTGTCAGAGTTGTTTCTGGAAATGTCCCTTGTCCCTCTATTCTAGTATTCTTTCTGGATACCCTGCATTGGGAAACAGAAACCTGCTCAAATATGTCTTCTACAGCAGATTTCATGTGGGGGAGCTTGGGGGAGGCATATGAGGGGTTTGACGTGTTCATTTATGATGATAGTGATAGTATTAAAATTCAGCAGCTGAAGGAGAAACTTTGGGTATCACCTCTCCTAGATGTCATGTCATGACGGACCTCCTTGTCTCTAATCTCTCTCCTCTTCAATCTATCCTTTCCATAACTTCTGAAATAATATTTCAGAGGCACAAGTCTGAAGTTATCACTTTCCAGTTCAAAAATCTTTCAGAGCTCCCCACTGCATTTAGAACTGCAGTTCTTAATTTGGGGTCTTTGAACTTAAAATATGTGTGCTTGTATAATTTAAAAAAATATAATCTCTTACCTTTGTAATCCAATGTACTTTATTTTATGCATTGAAAGACATCATGATTCTGAGAAAGGATGCACAGGCTCCATCGGATTGCAAAGTTTTAGAGCCTCTGATAGAGAATAAAATACAAATCACTCCAAGTCCTCCATAATCTGGCTCCAACTTGCCTTCCCTTGACAAAACTTTGTTTTCCAGCATATGGACTACAAGCTGCTTCTCGGGGTCTCCTCTCCTTCTATACATCCACCCAATATACTCTCCATCTTTGCCTTTCAGAATCCTTATCTTCCTTTAAGCCATAACTCAAGAGCCATGCTCTCCACGGACCCTTCCCCTAGCTTCCCTCTCTGGGTTTCTCCACCCTATCGGCTCTTTGTGCTATTTCCCTCTTCAAATGGTTTTGCATCATTTTTGTCTTTCTGTATGGTTGTATGGCCTCTTTGAGGCCAGGAACTGTTCAATTATTGTCTGTGTTCTAGTACCCAGTCTAGGACCTTGCACATAGCAAGTGCCAAATAGATGTGTGTTGAAATAATTGAATGGAGTAGTAAAAATCAACTCCAGGTCACCATACTGAGATACTGTTCCATTCCTGTGTTCTCTAGGTGAATGTCCTCAGAGAAGGTTGGAGGACTTTCTCCCTAGTTATCTTTCATAGTCAGGGGCTCCAGTGCATCCCCCAGCATGAGCTTAAAAAATAAAACCAAACACTGGCTTTCTTACAGCATTTTTGAAATGGAGCACAAAAGCTAGGTTTCCTAAGATCACAAAGCACACCAATTTGCTCTAAGGAGGAACTTCTGGAGGGTGTGTAGGTGGTTTTCAACTAGAAGCAACCAGGGGAATCACAATGGATTTGCTAATGCCCTGAGACTCTTTACTCTCCCAGGAGTTCAAAATCGTGGAAGGAAGACTCTTGAACATGACCAGAATTCAGGAGACTGGCCAGCACAGGCAAACTTTTTAATACCTACTTTCACTGAAAATCACAGAACCACTTGTAGACTTTAAACTAGAAGGTTCACCAACACTGTTTAATCTAACCTGCTCCATTTTATAGATGAGGAAACCCAAAGGACTTACTTACCCAGGTTTCCACAAACTGAGGAGGTTGCAGAACAGGACTAGAACTCAGCTCCTTTGATTCCAAATTTAGCACTTGTTCTCTGCGACAGTCGTTTCCCTAAGACATAAAGAACAGGAGAGAAAGCACATATGGTTTTGATTTTGTGATGCAACAAACTAGTTTTGATTGAGTTTTAGAGGACTGTGTAAAAAATAGACTCGAATACAGGACTACAATCCCCATGAGCCTTTGCTCCACTTCCCCAGAATGCCTTGTAATCTCACCTGGGCCGAGATCGAGAAGGTATTTAAGCGGATTCAAAGGCTGTTGAAGGGGTCTTGGCTTTTTTTTGGACTTCCGTTTTGGAGCAGAGGCGTCTCTTCCATGATGTGAGGTTATTTTGTCTAGGCCTCTGGCCTAGGCACATGCTTCTTACTTGTATATTCTTAATCTTTAACCTTTAATAAACCTCTAAAAAATATAATACTCCTTGCAGAGAGAAACTAATTTCTACCTGCCTCAGTCTCCCCATCTCCCCTAAATTTTAATCTTTACAACTGCATTTCTTGTTCCTCCATTAGCACCAGTCATATAAATAAATAAGTTTCCAATATAATTGTAGCTACAAAAATGTTATTTCGTTTCCCTTGCTAGCCAGCCTTATTTCTTTCTATTTTTCTACACATTATCAGATTGAAACAGTATAAGAAGTGCCTGGCAGAATTCCTTCTGAGATTCAGTTTCCCATAAAAACCAAAAAATAAAAAATAAAAAAAAAAATGGAAGAGAAAGGAGAGAAGGCAAAATACACTACATTTTTAAAGACTGGTTCTCATTTCGTTGCACGAATATCTTTTAAGTTCTGGGCATGTTTTCGTGACTGAGTTAATGTTTTAACTGTTTATTATTTATTATTCTGCTCAGTTCAACAAACGTTAAGCTCCTACTATGTGTGCAGAGTAGTATGTACTGCTTTGAGTGTTAAGAGAGTGGGAGACAGTACTAACGTGAGGGGCTCTGGGAAAGCTTCCGGAAGAGTGACCTTTGAGTGGAGCCTTGGAAGGAAGAGGAGGAGGGTCTTTCAAGGTCTCCTAAGATTCCTAGCAATATGCCCTTCCAGGTGTCCAATGGACAAATATAGATGAATCAGCACATTGGAGAGTTTCGAAGAAGATATAGGAATGGAAATGCTTTCAATCTGTAAAAACCCTGAGATGTAGCTGCTTCCTCTGCACTTCCCTGACAAGTGTGGGAACCACTCATTTGTACAACCCAAGCAATCTGTTTCTCACAGCTGTATTAGTAAATTGACCATCGAGCCTTAAACAAATTCTCTTATTTGAACAAGAAAATTAGAGGGTGATGTCAGAGAAATCTTAGGCTGAAGCCCTTGGACTACTGCTTGTCCCTGTGTGAATGTGTATATTAAGTCAGGATATTAGAATGTCTTGTACTTGTAGAATTGGACCCAATTCTGAACTGTTAAGTGACCAGTCCACCCCTGATCCCTCCACACCCAGAGCAGGTGGGGCAGCTGATTCAAAGGAAGCCTGAGAGCCTACTAAATTCCTGGCAGATACCCAAAGATGTACGATTCTATGGATTCTTTTTTAAATTTTTTTTTGTGGAAGACTAGAAAAAATACTTTATTGTCTTAATCATTTATTACACAAACAAACTCTTTAGTTACACTATAAGATTAAGCACATCAGAAAAAATAAAAACAGGAATAACTAGTCCAAACACAGCAGATTTCTGAATCCTCATTCTATGGATTCTTAATCAAAGCATCATATCCCCTTCTTCTAATAGAGCTCTAACCACCATCTCCTCTCCCCTTCCCCTGCCATGAACTTTTTTCTGCCCCATTGGGATACAAGTTCCTTGGGAGTGGGGATTGTTTTATTCTTTGTATTTCTATCCCTACTGCCCAATACAGAGTCGGATACACAGCCGCCACTTAATAAAGGTGTAGCAACTGACTGATTTTTAACACTTAAATTCTAGGCTATGGAGTGCCATGGAGCTAAAACAGTGATGCTATTTTGGGAAATAAAGTCACTTTCACAAGAAAGGCAACCTCTCAAATGAGACAGCTGGTCCCAGACTTTCTCATATACCTCACCTAGTTGCTTCATAAATACTCACCAAATCATTTGGTGCAGACTCACCACCACTGTTGAGGAAATAACAAGGCTCAAAGATAAATTCCTACACGAGAGAATTAATCCAGGAAATTAATACCACCAAGAATTGAGTAATCCAATTTAATTAATTCAAAATGTGTTGAGTAAGAGGCAGCTAATTAGCTCAATAGATAGGATAGAGAGCCAAGCCAGGAGATGGGAAGTCCTAGGTTCAAATCTGGCCTGAGAAACTTCCTAGCTATGTGACCCTGGGCAAGTCACTTAACCCCCACTGTCTAGTCCTTACTGCTCTTCTGACTTGGAATCGGTACTTTGTATTGATTCTAAGACAGAAGGTAATAGTTGTTTGTTTTTTATGTGTTGAGTGCTTGGAGCCAAACACTATCAATTTCTTTGCTACTACAAAAATTTCAAGTATATACTTAAAAAAAAATAAAACTCTTACCTTCCATCTTAGAATCAATACTAAGTATTGGTTCTAAGGCAAAAGAGTGGTAAGGGCTAGGAATTGGGAGTTAAGTGACTTGCCCAGGGTAACACAGCTAGGACATGTCTGAGGCCAGATTTGAACCATGGACCTCCCGTCTCTAACTCTCAATACACTGAGCCACCCAGCTGCCCCCTTAAAAAAATTTTTTTTTTTTTAAAGAGAGCTAAATTCCACTTTTATTCAGGAAACTGCAGGTAGAGTGTAAAGCACTGCCATTCATCTTCCTCTAGGTTATAGGCATCATTCAGGTGGGACTTGCTCAGCTAATGAGCCTGTTCTCAGATTCAGCCCTGGATTAGGTGTATTGCTGTGCAAGTCTGCTTCTAATTGAGGAGATTGGACTCTCCTTTATCATACTTATTTGCTTATTAAACACCCAGGCTATTACTTTTGGGGGACAGTTACTTCTTGACTTGAGTTTAGAGCCTCCCCAAAAAGGAGGAGCAGGAAAAGAGTTAGTACAATTCTCTGGGAAAATAGCATTCAAGCCTTGTTGGGCTGTAATGCAGTTTGCAGAACTGCACACTAGCCATTTTTTTTTTTAATATTCCATCTTTCCCTTGCATGGTTGGGGCTCCCTTTAGGTGAAAGTCTGATAGCAAACTGGTCAGGTTGGGCCAGTTCTTTTTTTTTTTCCTTCCAGGGGGCATTCTTCTCCTGCCCTTGTCATCAGCCAGTTGTTTCCATAGACACCACAAACATCGCCTTGCCGTAGGGTCTCTCCTGAAAACTTCAGACCTCCTGACACCCACAAAGTCACTGTTTTATGGAATGGAAACAAAAAAGTCACACAGCCCCAGCCAGAAGCTTGACTAGGCAGGACCTGTGGCCATAGGTACATGGGACCAGGTGGGCACAGGGCAGATACCTGTCCCCTGACTCTCCAGGTACAGCTCGAAACAATCTTCTGGCTTTCCAGCTGGAAAGGAAAAGAGAAAAGGAGTGGTGTGGGGTGTCCCTTTTGTTTGTTCACTGAGGTCAGGCTCAGCAGCCCATTAGGAAACTTTCATTTATTCCATTGCAATAACCCCCAAGTTATAAGCTTTTCCGACTCAGCAGAGGGTTAGGGGAATCTTCATCATCTTCTAGTGCAAACCCCTCAGAGAAGAATTATACGTGGCTGGAAAGAGCATCTTTGTGTTTACAAGCTTCTATGTGGTCATTTGCTACCAGGAATGGTGACTGGGTTTCTCCAGGGAGGAGAGAAAGGGACCCTTTACATTTTCATTAAATGTAGGCTGGTTTTCTGAAACAACTGCCCAAAGTAATTAACTGCGAGAGAGCTCTAGGATTCAAGTCCAGGCTTTGTTCCTTAAGATCTTTGCAGCCTAGGACAAATCACTTTCCCTCTCCAACCTCCTTTCATTTGTAAAATGAGGGTGTGGGGCTAGAAAATCTCTTAGGTAAATTTTGCTAATTTACTCATTTAAATTTCTATTTTAGCATCCCAAACTTAACAAATCTACCAGACATTCTCACACATAAAGAACAGAAGGAAGATAACACAGGACATCTCAAATCTCTACCACATATATAGCTTGAGCCTTTTTTTCCTTTTAATATATCTAATAAATGGAGCACATTGGTTTCTACATTGGCCCTGCTTATTTCCCTCTGAGCCATTTTATGTTGTCTTCTGTGCTTCATGTTGCTTTTCGTGATTAATTGATGCTCAGTCTTTTTTTTTCTTCTGACTCATTATCCCCTAACCCCATCGCTTCTCCATTTCACCCATCCCTTATAATTAATAAGCATTATCTTTACATTGGCTGCCTCTGAAACAGTATGTCTCATTCTATGTTTGGTTCATCATCCCTCTGTCAATTAGTGGGAAATATTTCACCAATCGTTCTCTGAATTTGTGGTTATTGATTGCATTGATTAAAGTTAAATCTTTCAAAGTTATTTTTTCTTAATGTAATCACGTAGCTCAGTAGATAGAATGCCTGGTGTGGAATGGACAGGACCTGGGTTCAAACTTGATCTCAGACACTTCCTAACTGTGTGACTGGGCAAATTCCTTAACCCCCATTGCCTAGCTCTTGCCCTTCTCTGTTAGAGTTGTTACTAAGACAGAAAGTAAGGGTTTAAAACAAACAGTGTAATCAGTAAATAAATGTTCTGTTTACTTTATTCAACATCAATTCATATTATGCCTTTCTAATTTTCTTTGAATGCATCTCTTTCATCATTGCTTATGGACCAAAAATAATTGATTAGATTTATAAGTCATCATTATAAGTCATCATTTGTGCATCCATTTCCCAGTTAATGAGCATTCCTTAGTTTCTAGGTCTTTATTACAGCAAAATGTAAAACTGTGAATATTTTTTTTTCTTTTGTAAGTTAGTCATTTTCTTCTTTATTTTATCTCATTGGAGAAGTCTAGAAATACTGCTAAATAAAAGGATATGCACAAATGTAGTGAATTTTGGGTATAGTTCCAAATTGCTGTCCAGAATAACTATACCAATTCCCAACTCCATCAACAACTTATTAGTGTATCTCTTCTCTCAAATCCTGTCCAGCATTGATCATTTTACCTTTCTTTAATCTTCGTCAATATAATGGTATAAGGTAGAAACTCAAGAGCTATTTAATTTTATTTCTGTGATTAGTAATTTGGTACATTTTTTCATATGGTTGTTGATAGCTTGTTTTTCCTCTTTTGATTACTTCCTGTTCATATTATTTGTCCCTTATTGGTGGAGGATGATTCTTATTCATATTGCTTGTCTGTTAGACATTTATCAGAGGAATTTGCTACAGAGATTTTTTTTCCCTTATTACTTCTTTCCTTTCTAATTTCCCTACATTGATTTTGTATGTGTGTGCAAATGCTTTTCAATTTCGTGTAATCAATGTTTTATGTCCATTTTAGGTCCTACATTCTTCACAGGAATGGTTAAGAACTCATCCCTGCTCCATAATCGTGAAAGTTATCTCTTTCCCCCTTTCCTCTAATTTGTTTCTGATGTGTCCTTTTATACCTAAGCAATTGTATCCATTTGGATTTTACTGTCCTATGTGGTGTGAGATGTTGAGCTAAACCCAAATTTCTACCATTCCGCTTTCTAGTTTTCTTAACCCTTACCTTTTGTCTTGATTCTAAAACAGAAGAACAGAAAGGGCTGGACAACTGGGGTTAAGTGACTTGCCCAGGGTCCCACATCTAAGAAGTATCTTTTCCCAACAGTTTTGATCTAATAGTGAATCCTTCCATTAGGAGTTGGGATCACCGGGTTTATCAAACATTATGCCACTATATTCATTCACTAATTTATTTATAACATGAGTTAAAGCATATGAGTTCAGGAAGAGTACTTGTTGGAAAGAATTATGGAATATGTCTGTGGGCTGAAATTTAGAAATAAAATTTCTTCCTCCAAATGAAGGACATAAAATAGTTTATCCATTAAATGATAAACCAATCAAATTGATGGTAATGTGATCTCTGAGGCAACCCATTCTACTTTTGTCCTTCTCTAATATTTTAGAATTTTTTACTTGACATCCAGCCTAAATTTACCCCTCTACGATTCCAGCCATCCCCATTATGTAATTCCCACCCATTACTCCTGGTTCCACCTTCTGAGGTGAAGAAGAGTAAATCTAATCCTGTACCTTGTTCCACATGACAGCCTTTCAAGTGCAGGAAGATGGCTATCATTTCCACTCTGAGTCTTCTCTAGGCTAAATATTCCCATTTCCTTCAAAGAATCTTCACAGGACATGGACTCAGTGCTCTTCACCATTCTGCGCAGGCTCCTTTCCCAACAATGTCCTTAAACATTGGCAGCAAAAACTAAACACACAGCTCTTTCCTTGGGGTCTGACTAGGGCACGGTATAGTGGCGCCATGATATCCTCACCCAGGAAGCTGGACCTCATGTAATGTCTCCTTGGATGGCCTTCACTTTGGAGGCTGCTGCTTCACACTGTTGCTCATACCATGATCTGGATGGCCACAAAAAGCCACCGATCTTTCCCCAGGAAACTATTATTTAACCACACCTCTTAATGGTCAAGTTTTTTTTTTTTTTATCCAAATATAAAGACTTTACTTTGATCTCTTTTGAATCTCATCTCATTTGCCTCATCCCCCTCTCTGCCTCATCAAATTTTCTTTGGATTCTCTCTCTACCATACAGCATGTTATCTTTCTAGCTTTGTGTCATCTGCATAATGGATAAACCATGCAATCTGTGCTTCCCTGAGGAAGGGACCTCCGAGAACTTGTAGTCCAATTCTCTTATTTGCAAATGAAGGAACTGAGGTTCACAGATGATGATACAATGGTTAGAATGCTAGACCAAAAGTAAGGAGCACCTGAGTTCAAATCTATCCCCTGACACTTAATAACTGTATGACCTTGGGTAAGTTACTTAACCTCTGCCTGCCTCAGTTTCCTCATCTAGAAAAACTTCCCCTCAGGGTTGTTGTGAGGATAAAATCCTTTGTAAAGGACTTTGCAAACTTTAAAGTGCTAAATAAATACGACCACTATTATTATTGTCCAGGGTCACTTAGGGAATAAGAGGCAATAGCAACTCAAGATTCTGACTCTCAGTCCAGCATTCTTTCCACGACTCTGACTTCAGGAATCTTTTCCAATGAATTTGTATTTTCTTCATGAGAAGAGTAATTACATACATTTTAGAATTGTAAAACCTATTCAAATATATTTTTTTAATTGACAGAAGGTAGGCTTACTTATTTCTCATATTGCATTTTTTTAATGAGCTGGAACCCTTGTAACTAAATCCACAGCCCCTTGGAATTTGTAGTCTACAGGAGAGGAATCACTACACCACACTTTAGCAGCCTTGTGGCTTTATTAAGGACCACTTCTGATAATTTCCACACAACATATCTTCTAATGTTTTTCTGAAGCTACAGAACCTGCTATGCTATACTTTCACTATATTTTAGTTGCCATCTCTGTTTTATTTCTCTTTTTTTTTAAATTCTGGCTGTTTATTAGGTAAACTCTAAGATACTAAAGAACAGTATTAAGGAACTTTCTGAATGGTAAGAATTTCAAGACCAGAGAAAAATAATCAACTTAGGTCAGTTGAGAATCTTTATCCAGGTTAAAGAATTCAGTTATCTACAGTGTATATCTTAAATCTGTAGTCTGATGAACTTGCTTAGTTTTAAAAAATCCTTACCTTCTGTCTCAGAATCAGCATTAGTTCCAAGGCAGAAGAGCAGTAAGGGCTAGGCAAGGGGAGTTAAGTGACTTGCCCAGGGTCACACAGCTAGAAAGTGTCTAAGGCCAAATTTGAACCTGGGACCTTCTGTCTCCAGGCTTGGATCACTATCCACTGAGCAACTTAATTTGCTTAGTTTTAAACACCTTTGTTTTTCATTGTTTTAAAAATTCCTACTCCTAGCACTATTACTAATGCCTAACATTTGAATAATGATTTATATTTCTCTTAGAGTTTTTTCCCCCAATTCTGTCAATTCTTTGAAACCTTGGGTATAACCAGAGCAATAACAAGGATGGGACAACAGAGGCTTTACCCTTGTGTGTCTACATGAGTTGGGGTTGGAGGCACTCGTTCCCCTCCTTTGATTCAGATCTGGAACCCTGTCCCTGTGACTTTCATTTTGTGGAGGCCATTGTCCTTGGGTCTTAGCCAGGAGCTGGACACCCCCTTTGGCCTTTGTCCCAGAATCCTCTCCTCTGCCTCCACTTTTCCTCCCAACCACATCATGGTATAGAGTGATCTTCTGGGGGCCTGTGCTGCCCTCTTCTCTGTTCCCTTTGGTGGGTCCTCTCCTCTAGCCTTACCCTATCAATACCCAGGGATGGCCTTCCTGGTTACAGGTCAGGGAACAAGTGAACTGGCACCCAAGTTAAATGAAACAAATGTGGCACTCTAGGGGTTTTCCTTCAGGCTTTTGTGAATACATAAAAGAAGACATTTTAAAACACTGGATAACAGATATGCAAAGGAAACTAGTTGAAAACAACTTCTGACTCAGTGCTGAGTCAGACTTCCCAACAATTCTCTATTGTTTGGCTTATTTTTAAAGGGGGGGGAGGGGATATATGATTAATTTATTTTAGCTTCTGACACAGTCATGTTCAGAAACTGAATAAATGCTGTGGACCCAGACATTTGAATGGAGTGCTCTCCTAAACATTATTTTCCCCAAGAATAGTGTAGGAATTCAAACTGTGCAACCAAGAGGAAAAAAAGAGTATAAATCAATGAAAGTCAGAGTCTAGGAAGCCTGGCCCAGGTTAGAAGGTGTAGATGTTTTTGCTTCCCCTGCTTCTTCCTCTCCACAAAATTATTCCGAAAGAGATTTTGGAAATATCTCCTCTCTTTTCAAGACACTGAAACTACTATTTATCTCTTCTATACACCTCTGCACTAAAAAAATTCAGGTTTTTGCAGACTTCTTCTTTAGTTCCACAACTTGGAATCATCTCAGCTTCATGATCTATCTTCCCCTCTTTAACTCTAATTTTGATTGATGTCTGGTCATTTTTTTAAATTGCCAAAGTCAACCCTTGTACTTGTGCCCTTGGTCTCATTCTATCTTCTCTGGAAATTTTGCCTCTTTAATTCATCATCATCATCATCATCATCATCATCATCATCATCATCATCATCTTCTCTGTCTTTGTTTTGTCTCTATTTCTCTATCTCTGTCTCTTTGTCCCTGTCTGTTGGTCTCTCTTTGCTCTTCTTCAAACTCTCCCTGTCTAGTGGCCCCTTCCTTGTTGCTTTCAAACATGCCAACATATCCAGATTTCTCACATTCTTTAAAAAAAACAATTATTCCAAGATCCTTACATACCCTTCAAGCTATAGTTCTATGTCTCTCTTCCCTTTCACTCCTAAAAAAAGGTGTCCATAGGCATTGCCTCTCTCTCTTACTTCCTACTTATTTTTTAGCCCCTGATATCCTGACCTTTATATCTATCTACCATGAGACTGAAGCCATCCACTGCAGGAACACCAATTCATTGTTAAATTTGAGAGCCTCTTCTCAGATCTTATCTTTCTGTAGCATTTGACAAGCATTGACCTCCCCATCTTCTCTCTGGGTTTTAGTAATATTGCTTTATGTTTGTTTGTTTTTTCTGCCTATCTGATCTTTCTGAGTTTCTGTTGCAGGATGAGTCAAAACGGCCAGTGTTTAATTGTCTTCTCTGTGGGACTATGAATACAAAGATAAAAATGAAACATTTCCTGCCCCTTAGGAGCTTACATTCTCTAGGGGAAATAGCATACCATGAATAAGTATATATATATAAAAAATGCAAGGCAACTCCTTGGGAGTGGTGAATGGGAAAAGCCTACTGTAGACTATCAAGAATAGGAAAGAGCTCATGTGGGTGGTGGTATCTGAGCTGAACTTGAAGGAAACTAGAGCTTCCAAGATGCAGAGATGGGGAAAGAGTAGGGTCCAAAGGTATGTTGATGGGAGATGGACTATCATGTGTGAAGAACAGTGAGAAGACCAGTTTGACTGGACTGAAGAATATGTGAAAGACAGTAATGAATAGTGAGATTAGAAAAGTAGCTTGTATGCAGCCTGTTAAATACCAGAGGAGTTTGAACAGGGTGTCTCCAAAGTCTTTCTGCAATTAAATGCTTTAGTAATTTCAGAAGTGCTACAAACTTAACAAAATATATCATTTGAAGTTTTAAATATTTAAAGTGCTTACATGCTTATTGGTCTTGTGAATTTTGAGCAATATATTTTTAATTTAATTTTCATTTCAATTTAATTTTAATAAAACTGGGCAACCTTTCATGCATCCTATGTGTGACAGTTTCTGGTGTCTTTCTCAGACTGGTGTATCAGTAGAGGAGATTCTCTTGCTTGGCTTATTCTGTCACTATTTTAACATTTTAAATAATTATCCTTTCAAGTTTTGTTTTTAGTTGATTTGTTTTATTTATACTTATTAACACTTAAATCTAAGACTTTTGGGTTATCCTGCATTTAATTCTAGAGGTTATAGGGAGCCAGTGGAGTTTATTAAGGAGAGGAATGACGTGGTCAGACCTGTGTTTTAGGAAAAATCACTTTGGAAGCCATGTTGAGGTTGGAGTTGAGAGGGGAGAGACTTGTAGCAAAGAGATCTAATGGGAGGCTGGAGTTCATTAGAGCCTATACTTAGAATTGTGACTGTGTGAATGGAGAGAAGGAGGCAGAAGAATGAGATGTTGTGCCAACAGGATTTGTGAAGTGATTGACCTGGGTTAAAGGAGCATCCAGAGTCCAGGATGACTCTGGGTGACTGGAAAGACAGACAGGCTCATCCATGTTGTATCCTGCTGTGTGTATGAGTGCCCCCCTGGGCTCTCTCCCGGCCCTTTTCTCTTCTCTCTCATTGATCTCATCATGGATTCAATAATCTTTTCTGGGTGATACACCTCCAAATGCACATAATTCTATTTTGTTGCACCTCCTGCTGTAATTCTTACCAGTATATTTTATAAACCTTTCAAGTTTAACAAGTACAAAATTAAATTTATTCTTTTTCTCCTCAAATGTAACCCTCTTCTTAATCTCTTTGTTTCATTTACTTAATTGGATTCTTTTTTGTTGTTGTTGTCATTTAACCTTACCTTTGATCTTAGAATCAATACTGTGTATTGGTTCCAAGGCAGAAGAGCAACAAGGGTTAGGCAATTGGGGTTAAGTGACTTGCTCAAGGTCATACAATTAGTAAGTGTCTGAGGCAAGATTTGAACCTAGGATCTCCCATCTCCAGTTCTGGCTCTCCCCACTGAGCTATCTAACTGCTCCTCAGGCATTCTTAATGTAGGGTCCAAAGACAGATTCAGGGGGTCCATGAATTTGTATGGAAAAACAAATTACATCTTTATTTTTATTTCTTCTTTCACTTCTTATTGAAATTAAGAATTCTTCAATTATTAAAAAAAAAAAACCAACCTGATTACAATATCTTTCCCTATACTATGGACAAACTGACCATATGTGCTATATGTGATATGTGCTATATGTGACATTCCATCTCTCACCTTTACATGGGCTGTTCCCTCTGCCTGGAGTGCCCTCCCTTCTTCCTCTCTACCTCTGAGAAATCCCTCCAAAATTCAGCTGAAGAGCTAGCTCCTACATAAAGCTTTTCTTACATGTTTTGCATAAATCCCACATTTACTAAATTGAGCATTTTGTATATTTTATTTTCAGCATAATGTAAGCTCCCTGAAGACAAAGACAATCTTATTTTTTTCTTTGCATTTCCTACATTTCTAGTGCAATGTTTGGAACCTTTTTAGATGCTTAATAAATGCTCATCAATTGATTAAATTATATATATAGAAATATATATATATATATACATACATACATATCCATGAAAGTTTATATGAAGATAAAGACATCAATATAATTCTATATGAAGATAGTAACAATTATATATAATATAAAATTATATATACACGCAAAGACACACACATATAATAGATTTGTTGTTATTCAGTTGTGTTTGATTCTTCATGACCCCATGTGGGGTCTTCATTTGCTGTTTCCTCCTCCAGCTTATTTTACAGATGAGGAAACTAAGACAAACAGAGTTAAGCAACTTGTCCAGGGTCACATAGCTAGTGTCCAACCAAGTCTTCCTGACTCCAGACCTGACTTTCTATTCACTGTACCACCAGCTGCTCTCCAATCCCAACTGCAAGACACATTCACAATTCCAAAACATAAAAGAGAAACAGGAATTTTAATAAAAATTAGATCTACAACACTGCTACTTGTTTCTTCCTGCAATATTAAAGAAGTTCATTGAATTTAATGTTTATGATATTGAAAAACAGAATATAATTTGATGAAAATGGAATTGAATGGAAACTTTCTAATTCAATCCTAAAGTCTTGCAATCCATCATCCCAAAGAATGTCCATAGAAATCTGAGTCTACATTGTCATAATCTATTTTCCAATTGTTAGAGGAGAGGAATGGTGGATTTTGGGTCAATTTAATTTAACAAACATTTTATTCAACACCTACAATATAGAAAGTCCAGTGCTAGGTAGTGGGCACATATAGACACAAATGAAAAAGCCCCTGTCCTCAAGGAGCTTACATTCACCTGGGAGAATATAATGTGTATATGAGTAAGTATAATAGAGGATGAATTGGGGAGAGGGCTCACTAACAAAGGGGGAATCTGAGAAGGTTTTATAAAGGAAGTAGCACAAGTGGCACCTTGTCAGATGAAAAGGAGAGACCTAAGTTCAAATCCTGTCACTCATAGGTTAGAGCCTTGGGGGACACCCATACACACAGCAGAATACAACGTGGATGAGCCTGTTTGTTTTTCCAGTAACCCAGAGTCATCCTGGACTCTGGATGCTCTTTTAATTCAGGCCAATCACTTCACAGGTACTGTTGGCACAGCATCTCATTCTTCTGTCCCCTTCTCTCCATTCACACAATCATAATTCTAAGTATAGGTCTTAAAGAGACCAAGTGCCTTGCTTAGGCTCATCTAGCTAAGAAGTATCAGAAGCAGGATTTGAAACCAGGTATTTCCTGACTATAAGACCAATGAGTCATCCATTATGCCAAAATACCTCAGTTTTAAGTGTTAATGGTTGGTGTGTGATAGAAGTTACTTAAATTGTTATGTAGTAATATATTATAAATCAACATTATTACTTATCATGTGGGGCTCTATGGATTATAACCATTCACTAATTATGACTGATAAAAAAAATAAATAGAAACCTATCAAAAAGTTATGGAGAGGCAGGAGGTCCTGGATTCAAATTTGATCTCAGATACTTCCTAGTTTTGTGACCCTGGGCAAATCACTTAACATTGTTTGCCTAGTGCTTGGCCTTCTGTCTTGAGAGTTGTTAGTAAGGAAAGAACGTAGGGATTTTAAAAAAATGTATACAGAATACAAACATACAGATAATTTTATACAGAATACAAACAAATCAGTATATATATTTGTGTGTATGTGTGTGTGAATATATACACAAATACTCACATAGGTATACATCCCCCCACTGTAATTTTACTGATATAGGGAATTGCTAATAAGAAAACCTCGTTCCCTTTGCAGATTACTAAGAGGTAACAGGTGATAGAGGATGGAGAGCAACCTGGAATCAGGATGACCAAGGTTTCAAGCTGTCTCTGTCTCTGTCTCTTCCTCCTTTCCTCCCCACTCTGTTTCCCTCATTGTCTCTATCTCTCTCTGTCTCTGTCTCTGTCTGTGTCTCTTCCTCCTTTCCTCCCCACTCTCTGTTTCCCTCATTGTCTCTATCTCTCTCTGTCTCTGTCTCTTCCTCCTTTCCTCCCCACTCTCCATTTCCCTCATTATCTCTCTCTGTCTCTTCCTCCTTTCCTCCCCACTCTCCATTTCCCTCATTATCTCTCTCTGTCTCTCTTTGTCTTTCTGTCTCTCCCTCCCTCTCTCTCAGTCTGTTTCTTTCTCCCTCTCTCTCAAATCCTTACCTTATATCTGCTCTCACAAAGGCTAGACAAACAGGGTTGAGTGACTTGCCCAGAATTACACAGCTAGGAAGTGTTTCAGACCAGGTTTGAACCCAGGACCTCTTGACCCCAGGCCTGGCACTCTATCCACTGTGCCACACAGCTACTCCTCTCAATTAATTAAGACTGCATCTCAGAGCAGATACCAGTTTGCCTATATCTACATAGGGACCAGATTTCATTAATATAGAGAACTCCTGGCTGAGGAAATGCCTTCTGCAAATGCAGGTTTGGCAGAGATCTGCAACTTTGTCTTAGAGATTTGACATAAACACTCAGAGGTACAATGACTTGCCCAGGCTCACCCAGCTGGAATAAGTCAGAAGTGGAATTTGAACCGAGGTCTTACTGACTCTGAGGTCTCCTTCTGTCCACTCCACTCCAATACCTCTCATCTAGTTATATACAGGAAGGAATGGGGTGAGCAATCTAGCCATTTTACAGGTGGAGTCCAATGGAGCTAAAAGATAAAGGCCTTTACAGCCCATACACAGTACTGATTCCAAGAAGGAAGGTGAGGATTTAAATAAAATAAAACAAAATAAAAGACCCAGGCTCACAACTCTTCCAATGAATTGCTGTAGATCCTGGAAAATCATGCCATTTCCTTGTCCCTAGTTGTCTTGGCTGCAGAGAATTTCCCCTACTGTCATGTAAATGGCATAACTTGTGTGTGTATTACTCTGAGCTCCTGGAAGAAATAGGCATATTAGTTATGTATGTGTATTTTTATATAAATAGATTTAGAGATTTATATTTCTAGATTTCCAAAATAGTTTTGCAAAATAGCTCTAGAGCTCTACAGCCATTTACATATGTATTTCTTTGGGAAATGTGTTTTGCCTGATTTGACTCCCGAGGTTTTGGTTTTTGGTTGGGAATGAGAGCAGCTGGGAGGGAGACAAGGCAGATTTTTGCTAATTGAAAAAAAATGGAACCCCAAAAATGTTCCCTTCCAGGACTCATCATTTACGCCCTTGAAGGTTTGAATTGATCAGCCTCTAATGCCTTTTCTTTGCCACCCCTTCCCCAACCCCCCCTCCCCAGCCTTGCCCCAACTGTTATTTGGAATCTTTCCAAGAAGGGCTGTATGAGGAGGGTGTGCCCGTGGCAGCTCTGGAGATGGCTGTACCATTTTGGAGAAGTTCATTGCCCTTAAATGCAACTGAAGCTATTTTGGAAAATCTTAAGCAACAAATGTGCTAGTTTCTAAATTATTGGGTCTCAGGTGGATGAGTGCATGGTCCAAAATAAGGAACTGGGGCACCCTGGAAGGCATGGACAGATAAATTCATGTTCTGTTCCTCCCCAGAATTCCTAGCTAGAGAAACTCTCATAATCATTTTGGAACAGTTAAAAGCCTGTTGCTTACATTGAGTCAAGTTTTATATCTGGGAATTGCAATAGACTAATAATAATGCTCTATTTCTTATTAGCAGTCCCAGAACAACTATTTTGCTATTAAGAAAACAACATTTTCCAGTGCTTTTCAGATCTTAAAGTCAACTATTTTTATCAGCTAGACCTCTTATCAGTAGTCAAGGAAGAAGATGGAACCTGTTAGGGGAGGAATTTAGTATTTTTTTTCTTCTTTTTTACAAAAAATGAATAAATCACTCCTGCTAGCATTTTAACCACCATTTCAAAGAAGTATCGAGAGGAATAAAAAGACATGATACCTTCCCCTACTGCCTGTGAGCCCTGAACAGGTCTACTCACCATTCTGGGCCGCGAGTTTCTTCACCTATAGAGCTCAATGACCTTTAAGGTTCCCTCCAGCTCTCATTCTGCAATCCTAGTATCTCACAATGTTTCAACCACAAGAATTTACCAATGGCTGCTGCAAATATTTTATTTTAGTAGGAATTGGATTTTAATTTTTTGTATTTAAAAAATATTTATTTATTTCTTTATTGAGTCAATTTAGAACATTATTCTGCTGCAAATATTTTAAGTACATTCTCTCCTCCATAGATTAAAATACAATAAATCTCAGGCAGTTCTCATCAATTCTAAATTTATAGGTTTAGTATAGGAAGGGTTCTCAGAGAATATTAAGTCCAAGCTCTTCTTTTTAAAAATGAGGAAACTAAAGTCCTGTGAAGTTAAGAGACTTGACCAAGGTCACACAGACAGCAATTGTCAGAGTGAGGGTGTGAAATTATTTTCTTTGACTCCTGAACCCCTGCTCTTTCCACTTGTATTCCAGGGAGAATTTTAGGCTAGAGTAATTTTCTTTTTCTTTTCAATAACAACCAAAAAAAAAACCAAACCACAAACAACCCTTACCTTCTGCCTTAGTATCAATACTAATTATAAGTTCTAAGACAGAAGAGCAGAAAGGATTAGGGAGTTAATGGGAGTTAAATGATTTGCCCAAGGTCACACAATTAGGAAGTATCTAAGGCCATATTTGAACCCAGTCCCATCCAACTCCAGGCATGCCTCTCTGGCCACCGAGGCACCTAGCTTCCCCTGGAGTGGTTTTCAATCATCTCTTTGATGTCTGGCAGGAGGGATTCATTCTACAAGTTTTCATTGAACTTGGAAAGAGGCTTCCGTTCTACATTGTCCTCTTCCAGTTATCAGGTAAATTAGCAAAAACTACCCTCGTCTACAATTCTTATTGGGGCTCAGTGGAGAGAGCATGGCTTTGGGAGTCAAAGGAAATCCCAAGTGACCTTGGTCAAAACCTTTAACTTCCGAGGATGTTGGTTTCCTTAAAAACAGGCTCGACGTCCCCTAAAATCCCTTCCAATTCTAAATCTATAAGTCTGTGAAATGCTCAATTTGAACAGCAACAGCTTCAATGGCTTATTTTTGCTGGCAGAGCCCAGAGATGAGGAGTCCCCACAGGCTCCTGGGGACCATGAAAATGCAAGACACGATGCTAAAAAGTGATGGCATCTCCCCTCTCTCTGCCCCATGGTGCTTGGGTATAGAAATGAATCGGCAAAATATTTTGTATTCTCTTACACAACACAGTTTTAAAAAACCAATGAGGCCACACAATTCAGTGACTTTATTTTAGCCTGTTTGTTGGAAAATCCATTAAAAACTAAATGTCTGGTTCCAAAACCCAGCTCCAATTCTTTGGTGTCCTAAGTAAAGGATGCGCTCTCTATGACAAGAAGCACATTTTGATTGAAACTTAGAGTGAAACCATTGATTTCCCACAAGGTTCTTGCATCACATGAGGAAAACTTTCTCCAGAGGAGCAGTTTTGCTCAATTTTACGTAACGATATTACAACAGCTGTGGAGGCAAGAAAAAAAATGTTACATAAAATATCCGGAAAATCAGAAAAAGAAAATCACATGCTGATTTGGTTTTGTTTATCAAAATACTCCAAGGTTCATGAGAGGGTGCATGGCATCCAAGGGCTAGAGGTAACCACCTCTGGTACATTGTATGCTTTCCACTGTGGCTTCCCTTAAAGTAAAACCGATTCTCAAGGCTTCAATGATATAAGCTATATATGAAGTGCAAAAATTATCATGGAGTAGAAATATGCATAAATTCCCAAACAGGAATGGCCAGTCAGGAAAGCGTTAACGTAGCTTCAGTAGGTTGCATTATTGCTGGAAAACTGGATTGATCCTTCATTCAGTCAATAAGCATTTAAGAATATTTATCCAACTTTCCAAGTTGTTTGTTTTTACAGGATTATTGTACAAATTGTTCTTCTTCCTCTGTTTATTTCATTCTTCAGTTTATAAAATTCTTCGGAGCTGTCCATTTGTAGAGGACAGAGCAATGGGGAACACCTCGATTTCTCAAGCTCCTCAATTTCTGGTGGGTAGTTGTGGATAGAAGGCTACTCTTCTGGTGGACAGAACTCAACAAACCTTTATTCCTCTCATTTTATCAGCACAATGGCCTTAAGGACTAGTGAAGACAGTTTGTGGAAATTGAGAGACACAGGGGCTTACTTACATAAAAACACACAGAACCAGTGCTGAGATGTCCCTGACTTTATTTCATGACTTTTCACTAGGGCCATGTTTTTAAGTAAAAAATGAATCATCTCCAAAATGGAAGTGGTGGTCCAATGTCTTTGACAAAGGCCAGTTGGCTCATTTTATGTGAAGACACCATACTGCCTTTTGGGCATCCATCAAGTTGGGTGCTTTCTGAGAGACAGTGTGTTTTGGTACAAAAATCATTGGTCTTAGAACCAGAAAACCTAGATTTAACATTTATAATCATACATCTAGAACTGGAATGAAACTTGGGAGTCATCTTATTTTATAGAGGAGAAAATGGGGGTCCAAAGGAAGTGATCTCCCAAAGGCCATACAAACAGAGTCAAGTCAAGACTTGAACCCAGGTCCCATGACTCCAAGTTCAGCACTCTTCTCATTTTTACTAGGTGACCTTTGGCACAATAGTTTGTCACTCTGAGCCTATATCCTCACCTGTAAAATAATATTTGCATTGCCTCTCACACAGGGTTGCTGTAAGAAAAGCACTTTGTAAATTATAAATTTATATATAAATGACAATATATGTATGTATAATTATATATGTGTACATACCATATATGCATACTATATATAAATTATGTTACATATAACACTATAGATAATTATATAACATTATATGTATAATATAATATAATAATATATAATATAATAATAAAATAATTTATATTATAAAACATTATAATTATATTTAATATAAATCATTTTAAAATTAAATAAAATATAAATTATAAAATGCTATAAATGTGAGCCATTTTTTTTATCACTCATTAAAAGCATAATAAAGTCTAAAGCTGGGATGCCATCTAGAAGCCATCTAAGGAAAATCCCTATATTTTACAGGGGAGGAAAATGAGGCCAAAGAAGTTGTGTGTCACAGGTGGGTTATGAGTGAACCAGGTGAGCAGGAGCAGAAAGAAAGCTTCCCTGGTGATCAGCAGTGGCTTCCAGCCTGGGCAACAGAGAGAGATGAGTCCCAGGCTCAAAAAAAAGTTCCAGTCTGGGCATCAGAGGTCCTGGGTTCAAATTCTGGCCACCACAGGGACTCATCGCATGACCTTGAATAAGTCCTACCATTCATCTTAGCCTTTGTTTCCTCATCTGTAAAATGGGATGATAGTACTCATACCATCTATTTCTCAGGACTATTATATATATATATATATATATTCTTAAAGTTATTTTTATTTTAATAACAAACTTCCACATAAATTCTCTGACGCTATAAGATTCATATTGCCTTCCTCCCTTCTTTCCTCCCTTCTCCCAGAGCTAACAAACAATTCCATCTGGGTTATACATGTATAATCACGTAAAACATATTTCCTAGGTTTATCATAAAAGAACTGGCCAGCCCTCTGGGATCCCATTCCTGCCTCTGACATGTTCTGGCTCTGGGACCCTGGGCAAGTTTCTTAATTTCTCCGTGCTCCTGCCAGCCTGCATTGGCACAAGGAATTTCCTCACCAGGGAGTTCCATATTCCAGTGAAATCATGGGTCCAACCCCAAGTCTCCTTGGCAAAATAAGAAAGTGAGACAACAGAGGTAGAAATGTCTCGTCCCTGGAAATACTTTACCAGACACTTTATTCTCCTTTTACTGGTTTATAACACTCTGAGCCTAAGAATGGAATGAAGATGCCACTTCAGAATAACAGCCCCTGCCTGGTGTCTCTCATCCATATCATCAAACAGGAATTATGAAGGTCCTGGATCTTTTAAAAAAAATCCCCTTTTCTAGCACTTCCCCAAAACCAACTATTTAATGCAGCCTTGCCAGTTTGCTCTTTAACAATTCAGCCTTTTATGTTATTAATGAAAACATCTCGGTGGAGGGCTGAAGCTTCCTTCCTGGTAAGTGCTCAGCTTCTGTTTTTCAAGGTACAACTTTGAGTTTTCTCTATCAGCATCACAAATGCCGCTCAGTGGATAGATCTTTAATAGTGTGATATGAGCCCGGTTATTCGTTCTGACTCCGTCTATTTCTTCAGGTTTGCCAGCACAGTGAGCAACAGGCTTTCCACACAGTAGGCACAAATGAATGTCTGCTGAGTGCTTGCTATCCTCAGGAATCTACAAGTCTTTTATGAAAGGGATCTCTGGGGTCTGCTAGGCAAAGGACAACTCAGCTCTGGTTTTAAGGATCTAATTCCAGAGGCCCCCCTCTGCTATCATCTGTACCCTGATTTAAAGCAAACCTGTTTATTTTCATGTTTTTGAATTAAGATGATCAACCTTTGAAAGCAAACAACAAAACAAAATACTATAAATTCTTTTCTTCTTTTGCTTTATTTTGGTTGTCTGGTATGATGTGCTGATTACACACACACACAAAGAATTGTGACATTGGAAATTAATTACTTCATTAACTTGATAAATGTTTGGGAATTTATATAAATAAAACTGCCTTATGTATAAATGAAAAAATAAGTGCGTTTGAATCCACCATGAACTCATTTCTATTTTTAAAAAAATCAGTGAGTGTCTTAGCAAACCTACCCAGTGAAGGTTTAAGTGGCATTCCTGAACACAAACAGCGTGAAATGTCTTCTTAATCTTTGTTGTCAAACAACTCGGTTGGCAGGAGCAGAGATGCTATCAGTGCCTTAGAAACATCCTAATGGCCTCTGACACTGGATGTGAAATCATTGTGCATTTATTGTTTTTCAAAAATTAAATAGCAGCGGTCATAAGATTAAATGCCAACAATAATTTTTATTCGAATGATTACTTTTCTAACATTTCAATAATGGAAACATTATTCTAAGGGTTTTCCCTAAGACCATGGGATATCATTTAAACATTCTTAATCATTTAGCCAGAATTCTTATTTCACAAACTTTTGTTTCATTTTTATCAACTTTTTCCCAAGGAAGTCTAACTTTTTAAATCTGAAATGATTCAAGATTTATAATTCAGGAACAATAATCTACATCCTTGACTTAATTTTTGTTTGTTTGTGAAAATGGATGAATATTAAGCTTTTTCCCCCCTTTTTCTTCCAGGTTTACCATTTTTTTTTAATGAAGCCATGGTAAGTCTAATACTCTTTCATTACCCCTTCCTTTTTTTGAGCCTTTGTTCCTTCTCCACTTTAAAGACAAACCATAGGAAATCTTATAGTGAAACATTCTTCCTACGTGATTTGCTAATAATGGAGAAAACTGCTTTGAAAATAGCTTTATAAGAGCAATGCAATTTTATTCTATGATTATTCCCTGAGGTAAAGATATATAATTAAAAACAATAGTCTGCAAATTCTGCTTTTAAAACATTATTATGCTTTAAAAGTTATTAGTAAAAAATCTCATTTATGCAAATATTTTTCCTTCCTTCCTTCCTTCCTTCCTTCCTTCCTTCCTTCCTTCCTTCCTTCCTTCCTTCCTTCCTTTCTTTCTTCCTTTCTTTCTTTCTTTCTTTCTTTCTTTCTTTCTTTCTTTCTTTCTTTCTTTCTTTCTTTCTTTCTTTCTTTCTTTCTTTCTTTCTTTCTTTCTTTCTTTCTTTCTTTCTTTCTTTCTTTCTTTCTTTCTTTCTTTCTTTCTTTCTTTCTTTCTTTCTTTCTTTCTTTCTTTCTTTCTTTCTTTCTTTCTTTCTTTCTTTTTCTTTCTTTCTTTTCCTGAGGTAATAGATAGAGAGCCAGCCCTTTGAGTCAGAGAGAACTAAATTCACATCCTGCCTCTTACATATACTTGATTGTATTGTCCTGGGCAAGTCACTTTACCTTATGCTAGGCAATTATACTCTGATTGCAGAACAATAGCAGATTCTCAATGAGAGATCCTTTTATTCATGGAATCATAGATCAGGACCAAAAAAATCCCCCAAACTTCAAGGGACTTGTTTGTTTGTTTGTTTTTAAAGTTTATTACTAATTCCTTCCTCTACTTTTTATTTATTACAAATCTACCTACATTTTGGAAATTTCATTTTATTAATTTTTCTCCCTTAAGCCCTTACCTTCTGTTTTAGTGTTTAGTTCTAACAGTGGAGTGGCAAGGGCTAGGCAATCAGGGTTAAATGACTTGCCCAGGGTCACATAACTAGGAAATGTCTAAGGCGAGATTTGGTCCTCCCAACTCCCGATCTGGCACTGTATCTACCGTGCTACCTAGCTAACCCAATTTGAGCCTTTTAAAAACAAAATTCCTGCTGGATTTTATAATGCTTGAAAATGGCAGGAGTTTCTCTTTTAAATTAAATCCTGTGTTCATAATGTCCTTCTAAATTTTGTACTGTATAAATTAGGAAGAAGAAGAAGAAGTGAGTATTGAACACTAATTTAATAAACCATAAATAAAGCCTCTCCTTACTCTTCCAGAGCTGGCTAGAACAAGACATGCTGGGCCAGGCATTCGAAGATGCTTTTGAGGTAATGCAGCAACATTCAGCTGGGGACCATCAGTATTCCCCAGGTAAAGATAAGCCATCCAGAAGTTATCCCTGGAGTTTCCAGTACTTTAGGGGTCAGAAAGAGCTGCTTGGGAGGGGTATGTAGAGGGGAGAAGACCCCGATGGCCATTCTTATTGAGACAGAAGGGGTCCTAGGAGAGCCGTGCTGAAGAAATTCAGCCTGGCATTTCAGGGCCTCTGATGGAAGGTCCAGATTATGGCCCATTTGGTTTTCTGCCTAGAAAGGCCAAAAGAACCCAAACCCAATGGGCAGAGCCATTTGTCATGAGAGTCACTGGTAATTTCTTGTTTTGAAAGGATGGGTCACTCTTGTTAGTGATGTTATATTCAGTTAGTACCACATTTACAATGGAAGCCTAAACCTTCAATATTCAGAAAATATTCTTTATTTTTTGAAATTTATCCTGCATTCCTGCTTTCTACCAACCTCAGAAATATACATAAGCCCTACACCATTTTTCGGGGTTCTCGTAATTCCCAATTCTTGTAATTGAATGCTAAAACAGAAGGTCAGGGTTTAAGGGGGGAAAATGATAAAATGAAATTTCCAAAATGTCAGTAGATTTGTAAGCCCTACACCATTCTTGGGGGTTCTCTTAACCCCCCCAAACACTTAAATCTGCTAAAACCGAGCCATATCATTATTCCTATGGAGCTTCACAAGTTTAACTTTTGGCCAAAGCCATCGTTTGGGTCCCCACCCCCCCACCCCTTTTGTTGTCTCTTGCTCATTTGCTAGGCTACCATTTATTTTTATTTTAGGTGATTTATATGATTTAAGGACATGTAAAAATACTACAGTCCTGTGGGAGGTAGTGCAATGTGGTAGAAATAGCTTTAGATTTGGCCCTTGAAGACTTGGGTTTCATTCCTGCCCTTGCTACTTGGTATCTGGGTGAGAGGGTTGGAAGAGATGGCTTTCACGATCTCTTGGAGCTGGTAGGCTTGGCCTTGGACAATCGTTTCACCTAAGTGGGCTTCACCCACTTTCCTCATCTGTAAAAATGATGCTGGAACTCTGTGCCTCCTGGGGACATTATAAAGATAAAAAAGGAGAATATTTGCAAAATGCCATTGAACTATATAATACTATCTGGTTCATTATTATTACTCTGTGATCCTTTATTATTTTGTGATATAATTCATTGTTTTCATTATATAATATTATAGTATATAGAATATTTTTTCATTTTGTAATATTATAGTATAAAATATATAATTATATGATACATATATAGAACATAATAATACATACTGTATTATTAATCATGTTGCTTTGGAGGAGAGTGTAGGTTGTTTATAAAAGCCCACGTTAGTCATTTCAAGTCATTATTTTATTAAAAGGTCAAAGGGGGATCCTGCTGGACATTCCCAAGGGGACCATGAAATAAAAAAGATAAAGAACTCCTGACCTGGACAAGAGGGTCTCTAATTCTATGGTTCTTCAATGGGGTAGCTAAAACCTTTTAACAAAAACGAAGAGGACAGAGTTCTCTGTTTGGGTTGCCATTCCTTTGTAAGTATTTTTATAGACCTTCCCAATGCCAGTTGCCATTTAGCACTTGTGACTACACTGTTTTTAGGCTTCCCTCGAGCTTTTAGCATGGTAAGAAAATTTCCTCATGATGTTTGAGTAGTAGGAAAAGCTCTTTTGGAAACATCCTCAAGTCATCTTGGTCCTTTGGATATATCTGCCCAACTGATCCAGAAAACATTTACTGTTTCTCTGGGCTTCTGGCAATATAGACAAGACACCCAATAGCCAGCATTTATATCCTACTTGAAGGTTTGCAGTGTGCTTTACATATGTTCATTCATTTGATCTTCACAACCATCCTGCGAAGTTGGGGGTCTCCTTTTATAGATGGGGGAAACTGAGGCTTGGAGAGCAAAGGTGACTTATCCAGGGTCACAGAGCTGTAAGTGTCTGAGGCATCATTTGCACTCATGATTTCCTAATTGCAAGTCCTGCATTCTCTCTACTATGCTACCTAGCCACTTCATCTCAGAACAGTTTTGTATATCAGAAAAAAAATCAGTCATTTTTGGTTATTGATTATGCCTTCTGGATTAGTAGTCAGGCATCCATTTTTATGGGGGGATTTTCCCAAGTATTTCTTTACATCGTTCCATATCATACATTTAAAAATATTCAAATTAGGGTGCAGCTGGGTAAATCAGGGGATTAAGAGCAGACCCAGAGACAGGAGATCTTGGGTTAAAATCTGGCCTCAGATATTTCCTAGCTATGAGATCCTGGGCAAGTCACTTACCCTCCATTGCCTAGCCCTTATCACTCTTCTGCCTTAGAACCAATACATAGTATTGATTCTAAGATGGAAGGTAAGGATTTAAAAAATAAAAATAAGTAAAAATAAATTCAAATTAAATGATCATTTTATACTAATTAATTTGATATATCAATATGATATCAATTATGATCATCCAAAGTAAGTATCATTTGAAATATTAATTACTTTTTCATTTCCTTCCATAGAGAACAAACTTTTTTATTTCCTGATATCATATATAATTATAATTCATTCTCTCTCTTTCTCTTTATATATACATATACATATATATATATATATATATATTTTATAAAAACCCTTACCTCTGTCTTAGAATCAATACTGTGTATTGGGTCCAAGACAGAAGAGTGGAAAGAGCTAGGCAATGGGGGTCAAGTGACTTGTCCAGGGTCACCCAGCTGAGAAGTGTCTGAGGCCAGATTTGAACCTCCCGTCTCTAGGCCTGGCTCTCAATCCACTGAGCTATTCAGCTGTCCCCCTTTCTCTATATTTTTTGCTTCATCATCACTCAATTCAATGAACTCCACGCTCATAAAAAGTCAACCCTGGATGAGAATGGAATGCTTCTTTCTCCAGGAAATTATTTTACATAAGATTTGAAAAATTAACCATGACTTTTCAAGTTTCTTTTTTTTTTCCAATCAGATTACAAAAATTACTTGACTTTTCTCAATCATTATCCTCATCTCCGAGGAAACCCCAGCTGTTATGGTGTGCTCCCCACAGAAGAAACTGGCTATAACTGGAGAACTGTGATTGTAAGTAGTTTTAACACCCCTCCATCCCTCAACCATTAGAATGGGCCAATCTCCCAGCTGGTAGCAAGATTATTGCAAGTGGTAAGAAAGTTTGGACACATATGGAAAGCTGGCGAGTTTCTTTCCCTTTAGAAATAGCTAAATCTTCCTTTGAAACCTGCTAGCTATCTATGCTTCCTAATGACCCTTGTTAATGAGCTGATGAAGGAAACAACTACTGTGGATTAATTGTTAATTAATTGTTAATTAATTAAAAAATAAGAGAATTATTAGAAGGTGGGAAGCTATTAGTCTAGAGATCAAATAGGATACCATGTCAGTTTCCTTGAAATATTCAAAAGCTAGCTATCACTATAACAATGATGATGATGATGATGATGATGATGATGATGATAATGATGATGATGAAAATAATGATGATAATAATGATGAAAATAATGATAATAGTAATAATTATGACAATGATGAAAATAATAATGATAATGATGATGATGATGATGATAATAATAATAATAGTGGTCATCATTATTATTATTCTGTTCCATTCCCATGGGCTGCTTTTACAAAGCCAGCCAGCAAAACCGGATACTATCAGGCCAGGGGGCCATAGGTTATTGCTTCTCCTTTTCCTCAGAAATCTGCAAAGGCTACAACGAGCCAGTGGGGACTTGTCCAGTGACTCACCAGAGTACTCTGACTTACCATCTGTTACTAATCAGCTCACAGATCCTTCCTGTCCTCAAAGGAAAGAACCAAGTTATGATTAAACTCGGCCACTCCAATCACATTCTAGCCACCACTGGAGAAGGAAAATGTCTCTAGGGGCTCATCATTCAGCCATTCATCTTTCAGGGGGGTTCCCTGCTGATTCAGTCTTTATCTTACTTTATCGTTAGAATAGTGCTACTGACTTCTATTTTGAAGGAAGCCTCCATCATGCTCTGCAGAATATGACTGAAAACCAAGGGGTGCAGACGGCTCCTGTCCAGCCAAGAGGAGGCAAAGGTGTGTTGAGCAATCTGGGATTCGGTGTATTTGTAGTAGTATGTTGATATGAGTCTCTTTGTTCAAATATCAGTATATTCATTCAAAAGGGTTTCCAGGAGGTTTCATATCCTAGTTTTTAAGTGTGTTTTAAAATATTCCTCTCATCGTTACTAGTTAACACATCAATTCTGTCTGATAGATGCACCAAGCCAGAGTTTGTTCGTAGTCAGATCTACGTGGTCCCTTTCTTGAGAGTAAACTCTGTATGATGCTTCAAAGCACCAGCTTTGTCATTCTTCCTGGAAGGACTGCAATAATCCACTCCACAGTCCTCCTGGTTGTTTCTGTAATGTTCAGGACCAAAGTTCCCCTCCTTGGCCCCCATTCCTCTCTGTAGCTTGTCTCCCTGTATTAAAACTAAGACCCTCCCTAGCTGTGTGACCCTGGGCAAGTCACTTGACCCCCATTGCCTAGCCCTTACCACTCTTCTGCCTTGGAGGGAGCCAATACACAGTATTGACTCCAAGACAGAAGGTAAGGGTTTAAAAAAACAAAACAAAAAACTAAGACTCTTATGGACAGAGACTGTCTCTCTTTTCTATCTGGATCCCAGGGCTCAGTGTAGTGTTTGGCAAATAGGGAGCATTTGAAAAATATTTTTTCCATTTATTCATCTCCCCTAGTTCCTATAGAGATATACAGTCATTTTGAAAAATCCTATAAGTCCTTGGTATGTGAGATAACACTGTATTTACACCCAAAGTCTAAGGAGGGAAAATTGGCCACCTTCTGCTCAGGATTTCTTTTCATAATCTCATCCAGTGTGAGCCCTGGAGGCTCAGTGGGCATTTTCAGGCTGTTCTCTTAGTGTGCTGCCTAGCAAGGGGCTGTATGAATTGAGGCACTTAATAAATGGTTCTGGCTGTAAAGGATCTGAAAATGGAAGAAGTCCCAAATAGTGGCCAGGGGGTCACAGGAGTTCTGTTCTCTTAGTATCCAACTTTAATTCATTCGCTGTCCTTTGGTAAGTCCCTTATATTTCTCAATTCATAAGTTGGAGATGGTAGCATCCAAAAGATAAGGTTAGTTACAAAACTTCTGATGTTCTTAAATGAATGATGAATGATGCAAGAACACTATTCCCCACGGAGTTTTTCTACACGACATATAAAGCAATTGCCTGGGAATGCAAAATTCCATTTTGTTCAGAATGCTCCAGAGGTTATAAAAAGTGGAAACTGAAGCTAAGGGAACTTAGCGGAGAACAATAGTGTCACAATTGTGTAGTCACTCACTTCTGTCCATCAGAAAGGATTATTTCTTTTTCTGTCCCATTGGGCATAAAATTCTATCAAGGTTTCTTAGCCAGCATCTTAATTTATCATGCATTGTAAAGATCTGGATTGCTAGAAAAGAGTCCCATATACTTTCATGGCAATGAAAAATCTCATTGTGCCCCAAATAATCTTTTTTTGTACCCTATCAAAATGGTCAAAAGTTGTGTGGGGCTAATGTTCCCTAAAAAGTTTGGATTCATAAGTAAATGGCAAGGTTAGATCTGATGATATATCCTGTGCTTTGTCTCTTATTCCATTATAGCTTCTTCAAGAACAGAGTTGAAGGGTTTTCAACTCCCTAAATTAAGCCATTTTTTACATGTGTTCATCCTGAAAATGATTGGTATCAGAATCTTCTTTTTAGAATATCATTTGTGGGTGGCAATTAGGTGGTTCAGGGAATTGAGAGCCCAGCCTAGAGATGAGAGGTTCTGAGTTCAAATCTTGTCTCAGACACTTTCTATCCCTGTGACCCTGGACAAGTCACTTACCACACATTGCCTAACTCTTACCACTCTTCTGCCTTGGATCCAATACACAATATTGATCCTAAGATCCTAAATAAAGGCTTTTATTTTTTAAAGGACGATATTATTTGCTTTAGCCATTTTGCTATGCTCAAAGGAACTTTGTTGTATAACTATGAACCCTAAACCTAATGGAGAAGGCATGCTTAAAAAAAAACAACAGAATGATAAATAACTCTATGTAGCAACAAGAAATCCCTGGGTTTCTTTACAAACAAAGGTGTTTTGTAAACACTTCAATTTAAATCGACTAATAAGGAATCCTATTGAAAATTGAAATGCCAAATTGTGGTATCATCAGCTAACATCTGCGATAATTCTCTTGGATTTTAGGAGCCTAGTTCAATGGCTTTTGAGTACCAAGCCATTCCTCAAAAAACCAATTTCTAGAAGGTAACATAGATGGGGAATTGTTCCCAGCACTTAGAATCCAGGAAGGGATCATTTATAGAATCCTGCTTCACACCTGATACCTCTGGGGGATTTTCCAGTCCATGACATGTTTTATTCTACATTTAGGGAGAAAGAAGCTTCGACTGTTTGAATACCTTCATGAGTCTTTGTGTGATCCTGAGATGACATCTTGTATCCAATGGGTAGATAAGTCAAAGGGAGTCTTCCAATTTGTTTCCAAAAACAAAGAGAAACTTGCAGAACTTTGGGGAAGAAGGAAAGGCAACCGCAAGACCATGACTTACCAAAAAATGGCCAGAGCCTTGAGGAACTATGGAAGAACTGGGGAAATCACTAAAATCCGCAGGAAGCTAACCTATCAGTTCAGTGAGGTCATCCTTCAGAGACTCTCCCCACCTTTTTTCTTAGGAAAAGAAATAATCTATTCACAATATATTCAATCTGACCAAGAACAACTCAATATAAATAACTGGAATGCCAATTATAATTACATGTATGGCAATGACCATGACCTAGGTTACTCTGACTGCTAGGAGACCTGCTTGTCTTCCTTCTTTCACTATCACAGAATTTTGTGGGCATCAAAAATTCCTATAAGGGCTTTCCTCTCAAATCGAGAAAAATTAACTCAGTTTCTTTGTTGGTATGTTTTGCAATTGAATGGTGTATACTACTTAGGAAGTTGGATGGAATTCTGTAAATGAAGATATTTTCAATGATAAAAATGATAAATTCAAATGTTTAAAAATTTAAAAAAATTAAAAAAAATTAAAATTAAAAATTAAAATTAAAAAATAAATCTCTTTAAAATTATTGCCTTTGCCATTTTTCTCTTCAAGATATAGTCTAAAAACATAAAAGTTTATTTTATTGTTGACATAAGAATCATCTTCCTACCTTAATAATAATAACTTTAATTTGTATGGTGTTTTAGAATTTCTGAAACTTATGTTGATCCTTATAAAAAACCCTATTTTCCCATTTTTCAGATGAGAAAATGGAGGCTGAGAGCAATAAAATCACTTGCTCATAGTTACACAGTTAACAGATCAGAGATAGAAATGGAACCCAAATTTCCCAACTTAAAGTCCAGGGTATTTTCCAGTTCTGCCTTATATTGTAATTATTGTCTTATAATAGGAGTTGCTAATCTTGTTGTGTGTTATAGAACCTTTTGGCATTCTGATGAAATCTTAAGTATTCCACCCCCACTCTTTTCATTTCTCTTCCCTCCACTCTAACCAGATGTTCAGGGTCCTCATGGTTTCTCCATTATCAAAATCTGTTGTCAGTCAAGAATCTGACAAACTTATTATAACAAATGGAATCTGGCTCCCTAACTCATCCAAGTTCACGTTTCCCTGACACCCCAAGAGTCAAAAGGCAGGAAAATATCTCTGCCAAAGGCTGTGCCCCTGAATTCTGGCATTTCTCTGCTGTTGCTGCCCATTTTTCTCTCATCCATTGCTCATCAACCCATTGATCTTTTTTCAAGCACTTGATTAAACTTTACTTTAGGAGGAGGGGATTTACAAATGTACACAGATTTGGTACATATTTAAAGAATTAAATAATCTCTGCCAGGGGGTCCCCAGGACCACTTCTCCTTAATTAGACCTTCCACTGGGCTCTGACTGATGGGTTGGGATTTTCTGGATAATACCCCATTGCCATTCTCCAACCCTTCTTCAGATGATGACATTTAGTTCCCTTCTGAACTCTGGAAGAATAAAATCCTTTCTCTTCTCCCAGATGTTACTCAGCCTCTCCACATTTAATATTCTCATATTTCCACATCTAGATCTCTTCCAAATTTTATTTGTCTTTGTATCTTCAGCACCTGGCCAAATACGTGACTCTGGGTAGCCATTTAATGAATGTTTATTGATTAATAGCTCCCTTTTCTCAAAGAATCTTCCAAATTTTTCATAACTCTGCTTACTCCAACTTCAGGTCATCCTAAGGGCAATACAGAGTCATCTACTTTGTTTTTCCAGGTTAGATTGTTATGTTGATCTCTGAGTGACCCATGGATCTCTTTCTGGGGTTACTCTAGGGTTCCAAGACTTGATGCTACCAGCACAGTATTATCAGCAGACAAAACTGCAGGATGGCCTTATATTTCATAGGGAATCTTTTCTTTCATGGAGATATCTGAAAAATCTCCTCCAAGACAGTGGTAACACCTTTGTCAAGAAAACTTCTTCCCATTTCCTCCTTTATTTGGATCTGGTAGAGTATTGGAGTTGCTACTCATAATCTAAAGCTCATTGAATAAAATTATCTCTGTGGTTCCTTCTCTCAAGGAATTTTATATGGGCTGAACATAAGCATTAGAGAAGTCTTATTGGGGACTTCAAGGTTGGGCTTTGCTCTTTGCTTCGTATTAAATAATAAATGCATCAGAATTTTGTATTCGCCACACCTGTCACTTGTGTGACTGTAGAGATATGGTCTAGTTAAACTCTAACTTCTGTCTTAACATCAATACTAAGTATTGGTTCCCAGGCAGAAGAATCGTAGATGGTCTCTAAGGACCCTCCTATATGTAATGCCTATAATCTTAGGAGAATGGAATCAAGATAGCCAGTTCTAATGCATGACATATTTTAGAAATCTTTGGAATTTTACTCTTCTAGTAGGGCAAGAGCCCTAGAGCCTATAGAATCTAGAATCATAGCTCTAGAGATGTAAGGGATCAAAGAAACCATCTAATACAATTTCCTCAATTTGTAGTTGAGGAAACTGAGGCCAAGGAAGAGTAGATGACTTGCTAAAAGTTATAAGCCATGGCAGTGGGATTTGAACTCAAATCCTTTGACTCCAGAGCCAACAATCTTTCTCTTATACCACAGTATCTTTAAAGAGAGCTAAGCCCATTATTTATCTTTTTTTTTTAACCTCCTATCTTAATACCAATTCTAAGACAGAAGGCAGTAAAGCCTAGGCAATTGGGGTTAAGTGATTTGCCCAGGATCAGAGGTCAGATGTGAAACTAGGACCTCCCAATTCTGGGCCTAGTACACTATCAACTGTACTGTTTAGCTGCTCCTGTCCCTATTATTTAAACTAAACTTTAGCAAAGTTGCAGGATACAAGATAAATCCACATAAATCATCAGCATTTCTATATATTTCCAACGAAAATCGGCAAGAGTTAGAAAGAGAAACTGCTTTTCAAATCATTTTAGATAATTTAAAATATTTGGGAATCTATCTGCCCAGACAAACACAGGAATAATATGAACACAACTACAAAACACTTTCCACACAATTAAAACTAGATCTAAACATTTGGAAAAACATTAATTGCTCATGGGTAGGATGAGCTAACATAATAAAAATGACCATCCTACCCAAACTTATTTACTTATTCAATGCCATACCTATCAAACCTACCAAGAAATGCTTTTTACTGAATTAGAAAAAGCGATTGCAAAGTTCATTTGTAAGAACAAAAGATCAAGAATATCAAATGAAATAAATGAAAAAAAATGTGAAGGAAGGTGGCCTAGCAGTACTAGATCTTAAACTGTACTAAAACACAGTGGTTATCAAAACAATATGGTACTACCTAAGAGATAGAAGGGTGGATCAGTAGAATAGACTAGAGGTAAATAACCTTAGCAATCTTGGGTTCGATAAACCCAAAGATCCCAGCTTTTAGAATAAGAACTCATTATTTGACAAAAAACTGCTGGGAAAACTGGAAAGCAGCATGGCAAAAATTAGATTTAGATTAGTACCTCACACCCTGTACCAAGATAAGTTCAAAATGGGTATATGATTTAAACATAAGGAGTGATATTATAAGTAAATTAGGTGAACAAGGAATAGTATATGTCAGATTTATGGGAAAGGAAAGAATTTAAGACCAAGCAAGAGATAGAGAACATTACAAGATATTAAAATGAATAATTTTGAATATATTGAATTAAAAAGGGTTTGTACAAACAAAACCAAAGCAAACAAAATTAGAAGGGAAGCAGCAAACTAGGAAAAAAATTGTAACAAAATTCTCTAACGAAGGTTTAATTTCTCAAATATACAAATAACTAAGTCAAATCTATAAGAAATTAAATCATTCCCCAAATGACAAATGGTTAAGGGATATGAATAAGCAGTTTTCAGATGAAGAAATCAAAACTACCAATAATCATATGAAAAAAATGTTCTAAACCCTTCTTGATTAGAGAAATGCAAATCAAAACAACTTTGAGGTACCACCTCACATCTGGCAGATTGGCCAATATGCCAGTAAAGGATAATAATGAATATTGGAGGGGATGTGGAAAAATTGAGACACTAATGAATTGCTAGTGAAAAAATAAACTAAAAAGCTAGTGGAAATAATCCATTACCTATTATTTAAACTAGACTCAATGGGGGCAATGCTCATATAGACCTCCTTTGGGTTTAGCCAAAAATAAAACAACTGATAATAAGATGAAGTTGGGGCAGCTGGGTGGCACAGATAGAGTTGGATTACAAATCCAGAAGATCTAAATTCTGTATCCCCATGCAAGTCATTTAAATCTCTCTTTACCTCTGTTTTCTTGATCAGAAAACAAAATATAATTACTCTTACCACCCAGGATTGTTGTGAGGATAGAATGAGATAATATACCAAAAGTTCTTTGCAAATCTTAAAGCAGTTTACAAATGCTAGTTATGGATTATGGTCATTATTGATGGTCAAATAAGAATAATGATCTCACACCTAGCAGATTGGCTAACATTACAACTATGCAAAGTAATGAATGCTGGAGGGGATGTGGCAAAGTGGGGACATTAATTCATTGCTGGTGGAGTTGTGAATTGATCCAACCATTCTGGAGGGCAATTTGGAACTATGTCCAAAGGGCGATAAAAGACTGTCTGCCCTTTGATCCAGCCATAGCACTGCTGGGCTTGTACCCCAAAGAGATAATGGACAAAAAGACTTGTACAAAAATATTCATAGCTGCGCTCTTTGTGGTGGCCAAAAATTGGAAAATGAGGGGATGCCCTTCAATTGGGGAATGGCTGAACAAATTGTGGTATATGTTGGTGATGGAATACTATTGTGCTAAAAGGAATAATGAAGTGGAGGAATTCCATGGAGACTGGAACAACCTCCAGGAAGTGATGCAGAGCGAAAGGAGCAGAACCAGGAAAACATTATACACAGAGACTGATACATTGTGGTACAATCGAAGGTGATGGACTTCTCCATTAGTATCAATGCAATTTCCCTGAACAATCTGCAGGGATCTAAAAAAAAATACTACCCACAAGCAGAGGATAAACTGTGGGAGTAAAAACACCGCTGAAAAGCAACTGCTTGACTACAGGGTTGGAGGAGATAAGACTGAGGAGAGACTCTAAATGAACACTATAATGCAAACTCCAACAACAGGGAAATGGGTTCGAGTCAAGAACACATGTGATAACCAGTGGAATCATGCGTCGGCTATGGGAGAGGGAAAGGCGGGGGGGGGGGGGGAAGGGGAGGGGAGGAAAAGAAAACGATCTTTGTTTCCAGTGAATAATGTATGAAAACGACCAAATAAAATAATATTAAAAAAAATAAGAATAATGAAGCTTCATGTTATATAAGGTGAAACAACTTTGGGCTAAAGAGAAGCCTGTGAGAAAGAACGCAGACTGAGCCCTGGCACAGGCGGGACACCCATGGATAAAAAGGATGAGAGCAGAGCTGGTCTAGAATTTGAGGCACATGATAATCAACAGTGCAGTGAAGGAGAGGAGATGAGCAGTAATTTTTCCAGTAATGCTGTGCACAAACAGATTCAATCTAATCAAAGTTG
Source organism: Monodelphis domestica (assembly GCF_027887165.1). Lineage (NCBI taxonomy): Eukaryota > Metazoa > Chordata > Mammalia > Didelphimorphia > Didelphidae > Monodelphis > Monodelphis domestica. The sequence continues at coordinate 89,096,006 of NC_077231.1, forward strand.
ACCACGTGCAGCCCTCTTCTCCCATCAGCCTGTGGGAGAGAGTTGCCCTGGCCTCTTTGGGGGGAGAAACATTTAAGTTTGGATTCCAGGAGCAAATTGAGTTTGATTAAACAAACACCAGGTATGTGCCTGCTATATATCACCTGAGTGTTGCTGGTGGCAGCTGTGTGAGGGATGATTATGTTGGTAAAGCCAATAGTAGAGATCAGATTCAAATCATATGATGGTATGGATCAGTTCTTCTTCATGTTGGTGGCATGGGACATGGGGAAAGATGTGAGGATCTGCCTCGATTTTTCCAGGGTATGATTTCAATGACTAGTTTAAATTGTAGTCACAGAGAATGGATGATGGTCCCCATCTCCCTATTCTTGGATAGAAAGATGGTGGCACTTCCGGCACTTCCTGTTCACTGATAGACAGTTGCTGTATCAAAGCATCAAAAGTTGCTGAACAGTTTTTCGTTGTTACTAGGAAAAGGTCTCTAACGAAGGTGTATTGAAGTAACTTGTAAAAAGCTTTTAAAAAGTGATTAAATTGATTCATTGACATGATTAATTTTTTTTCAATTAACGAACATTTTTCTCTTCTTCCCACTTCCCACTCCTCCACAAGAGAAAAAAAGAAAAGACAAACACAATAATATGCAGAGTCAGGCAAAACAAATTCCTGCTTTGGTTTCGGCTGAAAAATAATTTCATTTCTATTTCTGTATGTTTTTTCTTTCCTTTTCCATTTGCAAATGGCGGTCTAGTTGCAGAATATTAATTGGAGGCTTTCTAAACATTATTTTTGTTACTGTTACTCTAAGGCACTAATCAGTCGGGAGATTCCTTTGGAATCGAAGCAGCGGGGCTGCTTTTTACTCCTAGAAGAACCACATCCCCACCAGGTTGGCTTTCTGCCACTGCTGTCACCAACAGATTCTGAGGTGGCAGTGGTGGCGGTGGCGGCGGGTACTTAAGCAGGGTCCGCCCAGTCGGTTCTGCTTCTTCTTGAACTCAGCATTGGGATCTTTCTAAGTAGGGTTGGTGTAGAGTCCCTGCCGGCCCCTGCTCTCAGTAGGGGCACCAGCTGCCGCCCGGGTGGGCAGCCTGGGAGCCCGTGAAGTGGGCGAAGATGGCTTTACACCCCTTGTTGCCCCACTGCCATGCGGCTGTAGGGGTGTTCTCTGATTTGAGTTGGGCTTGGGTAGGGGCTGCTGCAATTTTATACATCCGTATAAAGAGACACAGTAACATTTAAAATAATATTTATTATGTGTTATATAATCATATTATTGATAATATATTATTTATTACATATTATAGTACAATGATATACTATAGAACATTATTGTATTGCAGTAATAATAATTTTAATAAACATTAATGGCAAATTGAGTTGGTGGTAGAGGCACTAACTAAAAACTATGCTGGAGTTGGAGTCAGAGGACTGGAATGTGAATCCTGCCCCTGCCCTGTAGTGCCTCTGTAACCTTAGGCAAGTCACTTGACTCCTCTGACAGTTTCCTTATCTGCAAGATGTTAATAAAATTATAGTAATGAATATAAATAAATACATATGTAAAATAATACTTATGCACTACTTTTACATATATTAGGCAATAATAATAAGTAGTAACATGATATATTAGTAATAATTGTTAGAGGAGCAATTAGTAACTAATTACTAATATGATTATATATTTATAATTACACATTGAAAATATAATTAATGTTATATATTATTATATATTATATGTCATCATAATAATGTATATGATGGTAATAATAATATGATAGTAGTAATAAACACAAAATATGAAAATAATAACATTTTTATTAGGATTTTTGTGAAGGAAGTATTTAAATCACCATAGAAATATGAATTATTATTATTATTATTAAAGTACCAGTGAGGGACAAAATGATTCCTAAGGAAAGATATTTTTCACTATTGCACATTTGAAATCTGTATCAGATTGCTTGTTCTCTAAAGGAGAGAGGGAGGAAGGGTGAGAATTTGACTCAAATTTAGAAAAACGAAGATTAAAAATTGTTTTATCTAATTGAGGAAAAATATATTAGATATATGTACATATATACTGATATTTAAAATATATATGGGTACATATATACATATAAATGTCAACAAAAAAAATATATATATATATATATATATCAGGGAGGGTAACAGCATTGTGTAGTGCATAGAGAACAAGCCTCAGAGCCAGGAAGAATTGGGTTCCCATCCTGCCTCTCACATATCCTGACTGTGTGACCTTGGGCAAGTCCCTGAACTTCTAAGTGCTCTAGGTAACTCTTTAGAATAAAATTTCAGAGACAATGCCAGCCAACCTGCATTACTGGAGGGAATTTCCTCATCTGGGAGTTTCTTATATCAATGAATTCACAAATTGAATCCCAATCCCAAGCTTAATATCAATAAGAAAACCCAGTAAGAAAGAGGATAAAACCAAGTCATCGATTTGTGGCTATTTGTCCCTTTTGAAATGAAGATTGCATCACACTTTAACATGTATGTGCAATCATCAGCACTCGGAATTCACACAGAGTATGTGTCTTTTGAAGGTACCTCTAAAAGGTGCCTTTTCAAAGCAGAAATGTGTGTGCAATGCAGAAATTCAAGAAGCTCTTTATATAGTTGGAGTGCATCAGAGTAGATAGTGTTATGTTCAAGCAATTTTTGTGAGCTCAGAGTTTCCCCAGAGTGCTCAAAGGAATAGGTCAGCCCTCCCCATAAAAATATTTTTGCTATCCTGTTACCTCTACTGGTCCCTGGAATTGTGTAGCTACCAGGAGAAAGCCAAGATAAAAAATGTACGCCTGCAGGCTCAGCTCTTGGTTACCATGTGTATTATTAGCTTTTTTATAGCACACTTGACTCCAGTTGCATAAAGATAAGGCCATTTTTTAACCTACGAAATTGAAATAAATATTTTTAAGACTGTAGTGTAAAGCTGATTGACATGTATTTCATTTTTACTTTTCAGTAATATTTTTCCTAATTACATTTAAAAACTATTTTTAGCATTTATTTCCTACCATTTTGAATTCCAGATTCTCTCCCTCCCTTTATTCCTCCCACCCTGAGAAGTTAACAATGTGATCTAGGTTATACATTTGGCATGTATTTTAATAGGAGAATTGAATAGGTTTATAGATCTAGAGTTAGAAGGGACTTTAGGTCATTTAGTCCAATGCCTCTCCCTCACCCCAACTCATTTTACCGAGGAGGAAACAGAGGCCCAGATAATTCCAATGAGTTGCCTAAGGTCACACAGGTAATGTCAGGATTTGAACTCATTCTTTTTCCTCCAAATTTAATTATTTACTCTAAGGTAAAGAGTAGAAAGTGGCAGAAATGAAAAGATCATTTACTAAAAGAATTAATTAGCATTGAGAAACATTTCAACAAGCTGATAAAATTACTTTTTCTTGTGTTCATTTTGAGAGGAAGACAAGGTTAGAAGACAAAAAAAAAGTTGCATCAGATAATAAATATACATTGTGCTGGAGACTGGACTAGTTGCTCCCACCAAGATCACTTTTCCTTCCAGCATCGTGAATGAGGGCCAGGTATAAAGCTAGATGATTTCACAGCATTGTGGTACGGCAAAGCATCTAAGAGATCATCTGGGCCAAAGCCTTCACTTTGTAAACAAGGCACAAATGTAAGGTTAGGCCAAGAGAAATGATGTGATTTAGTCCATGGGTTAACTGAAACTTTGTAATTTGCTGCTTTACTGTCACTAGTGTCCTCCCCACTGATGGAGATTATGACATTTCCACATCTTGGCTTGAGTTCCTCATGAATTCTCAAGACCAAAGAACTCATCGCCTCATGGCCAACCTCAATCTCTCTGAACTGAGCAAGACTGGTTCTTGGATAAAAGCTGGACCCTCCATGCCCAGGGCTGTTCTTAAAGCCTTTCAGCTTGGTAGGGTCAGCCAGTGCCAGTGTTCTCCTGGCATAGGCTTTGAGGATCCATGGATACCTTCACATCACAATGGAGTGTTGGAGGACTTTTGTGGAATGATGATAACATCAATAAAAACAAGACAATAACAATGATGGAAGATAACGACAATGATGAATTTAGTCAACACCCTGACAACAAATTGGCTGAATTGTTCAGATTTCGTTGTGGAAATGGAAAGGTTTATGATGATAATTCAGAACCAGGTCTTTAATTATAGACAGATCATCCAGTGTAATCAATGTGGCTTATGCAAAGAAATAGTGGAGCCGGTGCAGCAGATGAATGCAAATGATAACAATTAAGCACCTATCAAATACTGAGCAAGATAAGACCTGATGATTAGAATTACACATCAGAGCTAACCATCTTTCACAGACTGACAGATAACAAATTCCCATCCTACAAATATGTGGCACCCAGAGGGGGAATGCAAAGGCTAATTCTAGCCCTGACTTCTGAGTGACCTTGGGCATGTCACTTCATTCCTTGTTGCTTTACTGTTTTCCCCCATAAATCATGAAAACTCATTCACCTTAGATGCCTCTTAGAAGAACCAAACAGACTAACATATCAGTGTTATATTGTTTTAAAAAATCATGTCCATCATATTCCTAATACTAAAATCATCAGGAAAGAGTGACCAATTAAGAAATTTTAAATGACCCACAATGATCTTAGCGTCTTAAATAGTTGAACTTTTAGGTGGAATATCCAATATGGAGGAGAAATATATAAAGAAAAATAACCATCTCCTTAAACTGGATACAGATAGAATAAATGGGATATGTATATTAATTCTACATTGGCATATGATGAGGTAAGCTTTCTATTTCCACTCTGTTGTGGCTCATTCTCACTCTCAGACCTTTTAAACAAGCTGATTAGAACTCTGCCTGGATTTCCTTTTCTACCTTGCTTTTATTCCTCCCTGTGAATTCTTTTGCCTAGTAATGCTTTATCACCTCTGTATAATATTTGTTCTGGTCCAAACCATGGTTGTATAAGTTCTAGTCTGTTCTTAGCTAGTTTCCTAACGTAGCCATTAATCTATTTGCTTGTAAACTACTTGGATTTTACATTTCATTGTTTTAGGGGTTCTCCACCCTTCTACAGAGGCAGCATAATATATGGTCTTAGAGGGCTGGCCTTGGAACCAGAAAGACTTGGGTTCAAAGTCTGGCTCTGACATATACTAACCAGCAACACTTAAGTTCCAGTTGATGATCTATGGCTATATTTTGGACAAGTTACCCACAAGCACTGGTGGAAGGAATTTTCTTCACTCATGAAATTATAGGTCTAAGCAAAAACAACAACAAAAATTTGAAATAATCCTTTCTGTCTCTGCTTTTCCTCTAAAAGCAATGGCCCATGGAACAAAGGTCTCACGAGCCTCATTAGGAAACAGTTCTTTCAAGTAACCACTAGAAACTCCATTGTTTGATTAATTAACCAACCCCCATTGGATATCACCTTGGTCAGTTGGCTCCTATGGCCCCCATTTTCAAGGACTCGTTCCCCATTTACACACCAAGTCTTTCCCTCTTTTGCAGGGGGAAGCATTTTTACAATTCAAAGAGCAAGTTATAGCAGTAAAAATAGAAACATGGGGCATTGGCACCTGAGAAGTAACTAGTATCAGATCACATCCTGGTAGAGATTGCCATAGTTTTTCCATACAGCAACATCACATGAATGAATTCTTAAAATTACACTCCCTCTTTTTAGCATGCCAACGTCTCACTTGTGATATCTATACCTCCCAAACATTCAGTATCAGTTCTCAGAGATGAACCCTGAGCTAGGGAATGTGGTCCCTTGTGTCCGTGCCAGACCCAGACTTAGCCGCCGGGGCAGCAAAGAGGGGATAGATGGAGCCAGTTGTATGTTTGGGGCTATAACTGAGAATGCAGACCAAGAGCTAGCCAACAGCCTATCTCCACCCATAACTGCAGATCCCGATGAATCAGTGGCATTCTGAAGCTGGGACAAAAGGTCAGTGGTCCAGGATTCTTAGGTTCTCCAAAGGCAGCCCACATTCCATACTAACTTGTAAGTGCCGGGATGTGGGGGTTCAATGAATTAGAGAATTATAATGATGGAAGGAACCTCTCAGAGACCAACTAGGCTGACTTCCCTCCCACTGCAGGAATGTCCTCTACAGGAACACTGACAGATGGCCAGAAACTAGTTCCTGCTTGTACACCTCCAAAGAGAGGCAGCCTGTTGTGGTGTTGGATAGCTCTTATTAGTTGTATTAAGCATTCTTTTTCAGGTTGTCTGACAGGGTGGATAGGATCTGTATTGGAAGAGAGCCAATTGAGGAAAGTCTCCCTCATCCAGGCTAGGAGGGTATTTTAAAAATGTACATTTAGATACAAAACAAGTTCCTTCAACACAACTCTTAGCTGTACTAAAGAAATTTTTATTTAGAAAATTCTCCATTAAAGGGTCTTCCCTGGTTATGCTATTATTTTTAAGACCTGGAATTGGGAAGGAGACCAGTTGAGTGGCTCAGTGGATTGAGAGTCAGGTCTAGAGATGAAAAACCCTGGGTTCCAATGTGACCTCAGATACTTTCTAGCTGTATGACTCTGGGCAGGTCACTTGACCCCCTTTGCATAGCCCTTACTGCTCTTCTGCCTTGGAACCAATAGACAATATAGATTCTAAGACAGAAGGGATGGGTTAAAAAAGAAAAAGACCTAGATATGTAGTGGCTAGCATGATGCTAGAATGGAGTAATTGATTAAAAATGAAAATGATTGATTCAGACCTGTGATTTCATTGGTGTTAGAAACTCCCATGAAGAAAGACCTACCAATCCAGATCAGCACTTACAGCCTCAGAGAGTTACTTTGGTGGTTGATCGGTGAAGTGACTTGCCCACAGTCACACAAGCCAATACGTGATAGGACATGGACATCTGTGCTCCTTACTCCAGGGTGGGCTTTGTTTCCACTCTCCCCCACTGCTTCCCAGGTGTTCTAGAGTAGCAAGAATAACTCCCATTTCCATAATGCTCTGAGGTTCATAAGGTGCTTTCCGCTGTTCTCACAAACAGTACTGTGAGACAGGCAGTTGATAGATCGCTTTTCCCATTTTACAGATAAATTAAATGAGGCTCTGAGGAGTTAGGTGGCTTGTCCAAAATCTTTCATTATTTAAAATATTTCAGAGCCTTGTCAATCTGCCATACTGTTGCAGATTGGAAATGAATTCATGCTTTGCCAACTTCTGCAAAGTTGATTGGGCAAAATCCCATACCACGAATGGACTAGATGGCATTTCTAGAGTGTCAAGCTGTTCCTGCCCTCCTCTTCTGCTCAGCTGCCAAACTCTTCCTCACATCCCCCCAAAGTAGGCTGATTCAATAAATGTGGAGCTGCATAGTTCAATAGGAAGCACACTAGCTAGCATTGTTGTTGTTTAGTTGTTTCAGCATTTCCAACTCTTCATGGTCCCATTTTGGATTTTCTTGGCAGATTCTGGAGTGGGTTTGCTATTTCCTTCTCCAGCTCATTTTACAAATGAGGAAACTAAGGCAAACAGGGTTAAGTGACTTGTCCAGGGTCACACAGCTAGAAAGTATCTGAAGTCAGCTTTGAATTCAGAAATATGAGTCTTTCTGAATCCAAGTCCAGTGTGTCACCGAGCTGCCCTATAGTTAGAGCACCTGGATTCAAATCTTTCCTTGGATACTTACAACCTTGGTCACCTTAGGAATGTTTCAATCTCTCTGGGCTTTAGTTTTTTCATCTCTAAAATGAGAGTTTTACTAAAAGTCCTCTAAGATCTCTTCTATATTTACCTCTATGATCCCATTTGCTAGGCACTATGCTAGGTACTGGCAGAGGGGTACAAGAATGAATAAGAGATAGCTCCTGCATAGTCCCCTTTTAAGTCAAGTTTCTTAACCATCTAGCTGAGAAAATCAATACAGAAACAACTCTAATACATAGTAAAATATAATCAATGTGTAGAAGAGGATAAACAAAGCCCTATATGAGATCCAAGGAAAGAGGGCTTGCTTTTGCCTGGGATAATCTGGGAAGATTTCATGGAGAAGATTATTTTCTTAGAGGAGTCTTTGAAGGATAGGAAGAATTTGGGTTTGGGGAGATGGAAAGGAGGAGTGTGTTCTCAGTGCAGGAGCCATATACGTGGCTATGTACCATTTGGGGCATGTGAGATGCTTCCAGAAAAGTTATCTCATCCCTCTTGAAGGTATTCTGTGGGTCTGCATTAACTCAAAACCATAGCTCCACAGATTCCACTGATAGTCACTTTTATTCATCAGAGGGTAAAATTAGTTCAGAGCCAAAGTATTTAATGAAATGAGGAATAAGGAAAGTAGGAAAAGAAAATTCTTATTATGGACAAACACTTTGAGTGGGAAAAATTGACATGCAGTGAGATACTGCATCTGTCTTCTGGTGGATGTTATTACACTCTCCTTTCTGGGAATTACTTTCTGTGTCCAATCATCTTTGTTAAGCCTATACTTGGATATCACATCTTGTCTCTGCCACCCAATGCTAGATGATGCAAATCTTCTTCCCAACCACCTTTTTCTGGATTTCTTTACTCTCTACTAGACACATTCATCAGTGCAGATCTCATGGTCATCACTGGACATTGCTTCTGGCTGTTTAGGACCGCTGCCAGTCTGCTAGCATGTAGGGATGAGAAAACCTCTCCTTAATAAGCATAGGTGGATTTTCTTATGTCACAACCAGAGATTTTGAGCCACCACACACAGTAACCAAAAGCCAAGAATTGTGCCCCCTTGACTAATACAAAATTTCTTTAAAAATCAATAGTAAGGATCTGTTCCAAGGCAGAAGAGTGGTAAAGGCAAGGCGATTGGAGTTAAGTAGCTTGCCCAAGGTCCCACAACTAGGAAGTGTCTAAGGCTAGATTTGAACCTAGGACCTCCTATCTCTAGGTCTGGCTCTTTATCCACAGAGTCACCTAGTTGCCCCACTAAGTTTCTTTTAAACATTTTATTTAGAACTGAAATCACAGTCCTTTGTTCCAGACAACTCTCAGACTTAGAATTAAAAACTCAAGATCCTTTCTGGCTTGGCATGCCAATGAATTTAAACAAGAACAAAAAAGTAACAAAAAGAAGCAAGGGCAGTATTCTTCACTCACTTGGAGTATTCTCCTACTCTTTTATGTATATCTCTCAGCAACAAACTCCTTTGGCTTTGGGGCAAATAGTTTGATCAGCAAAACATTTCTGTCTCCTTACACAAGCAATACCATTTAGGTGGGAAAGGGTTAGAAGATAATGGCATTATTAGTAAAAAACTATAGCATTCCAATTGCCTACTGAGTCAAATGAGTGGGGCTTTCTGAAGTAAAAGAGAAGGGGAAATTAAGATATAGCTTCAGTTGCCCAAGCCAAAGGCATAATATTAGTAGGACTGAGCTAGCTGACTTCTGTTGATGTATTAGTTAACAGTTAAAGCATTTAGGAAACTGAAGCAACATGGCAGAAACTCTAGCATCATGCAACTAGAGCCAGAGAATGCAGCCTCTAGGACACTGGGCTTCCAGGTCCAAATCTGAGTGTTCTGGTTCATACCTTCTCAGTTTTTATTGAATCTTCAGGTTTCATCAAGGCATCACTTATAGGTACCTCTGGAACATTTTTCTCACTCAAAAAATTTCATTTGTATTTATGTTGTTAATAAAGGACCATTCTTTGCCAATGGGGGTCTTAGGTAGGTAATTGATGTCTCCATTTTGAGAGTCTTGGATACTACTGGGTGGCAGTCTAAAATAGAACAATGGTCTCTGAGTCAAAAAATCTGAGTTTGAATCCTTCCTCTCACTAGTTATGTAATTGTGGATAAGTCATTTATCCACTTGGAGCCATAATTTTCCCGTCTTATAAATGAGGATATTTATGTTACTGTCTCAAAAGGTCATCCTATTGAAAATAATTTGTCATTATGCAGGTCTATATACATGTATATGTAACTGTAAGATTTTTTTTTTTTAAACCCTTGCCTTCCATCTTGGAATCAATACTGTAGATTGGTTCTAAGGCAGAAGAGTGGTAAGGGCAAGGCAATGGGAGTTAAGTGACTTGCCCAGGGTCACACAACTGGGAAGTGTCTGAGGTCAGATTTGAACCCAGGACCTCCCGTTTCTGGGCTTGACTCTCAATCCATTGAGCTACCCAGCTGCCCCCTAAATATAAGACTTTTAAAAAACTATTAACTATTAAAATTAATGATCCTAGCTGTGTTATCCTGGGCAAGTCACTTGACCCCCATTGCCTAGCCCTTACCACTCTTTTGCCTTGGAACCAATACATAGTATCAATTCTAAGATGGAAAATAAGGGTTTTAAAAAACTGACAATCTTACCTTAGTAAGCCTTCACTAATTCCTCCTCTCATCCCTCATCATGGCATGGAGGGCAATCTTGGTTCTCAAAGATTATGCCAGAGTAGTATAAACTTGGGAAGAGAACTTACTATATATCTGTCACCTGAAAACCAGCCTAGCTAAGATCAGAGAGGCTCATCACTAGGCTTCAGGAACATGAAATCTGGAGGCTTTAACAGCTCCTGAATACTGTCTTCCAAGTCAGAGAGGATTCATGGTGTGCTTTCACAGAAGCAGCTCTCTCATTGTGGGCATAATGCCCCTGAAATACTAAAGAAGTTAAAATTTATGAAATGGATTCATCCTGAAAATGGACTCTCAAATCATTGTGACTCAGGAAAACAGGGAACTTTGCCTCTTGTCCTGTGATAAAGGATGTAAGTAGAGCTGCTTAGAGAGATCAGGGAATGTGGACAACTTGTACTAAGAGTTCCAAAGTTCAGCCTGTTAACATTCAGGCACAGGAAGAAAAGGATATTATATTTATTCCAACAATGATTGTTTAGAAGGAAAAATTATTTGGGAGTGTAGGGAGGAGGAAGAGGCTTATTAATTCATTCAGATCCTTTGAAATCTCATGTCCTTTCTGACATTTCCATTGTATACTTAATTTAATTTTTAATTTAGATACTGAACTCAATAACAACAAATAAAATGGGCATTTCTATATAAATGGAATAATGAAAAAGGATTATACCTAAAACTGTAGCTTTCTATTATGTGCCACTTGCTTTTCTTTTAAATATATAATATATGCAACATGTCATTTTCAAAGCTATCCTACTTCTCTGTGATTCCTTTTGGACTACAGAAGGAAAAATCCTTCAGTGGCTTGGTAAAGAGCAGAGTCATTCTAATTAGTAGGGGCAGAGATAAGCCATCTGGAGGGATATAGTCTCAGTCACTCTTTCCTAATAGTCCTGGAACTACAATTGAGATCTAGGAAAGGAAAATAGTCTGGATGAAGACAATAAAATCTACCAAAATAGTTGTACTGTGGACAGGGACAGGACCAGGGACTTCATTCAGGCTTTAAGAACTGATAGTACTTCTTTCATAAATTCATTTATGAGGATAACTCAGGTAGTTATTTTTTCCTTTCTGATTGAAAAGATCCATTTAAAAATAATATTCACAACAATTTATTTGCTCATTTGCAAAGCACTAGAAGCAAAGTGGGTTTCTGTCAGTTGAGGAATGGCTAAACAAATAGCAGAATTTTTTTTTCTAAACCCTTATGTTCTGTATAAGTAACAACTCTAAGTCAGAAGGACAAGGGCTAGGCGATTAGATTAAATGACTTGCCTGGGGTTATACAGCTAGGAAGTATCTGAGGCCATATTTGAACCCTGGACCTCTAATCTCCAGGCTTGGCTCTCTATCTACTGAGCCACCCAGGTACCCCTGAGAAATACATTAAAAAACAAAACAAAAACAAACAAAAAAACCCAACCCTTACTTTCGATTAGAATAAATTCCAAGTATTGGTTCTAAGGCAGAAAAGTAGTAAGGGCAAGGCAGTTGGGGTCAAATTTGAACTCAGGATCTCCAATCTCCAGGCTTGGCTGTCTATCTACTGAGCCACCTGGCTGCCCCCAAGACATGCATTAAAAAAACAAACAAAAACACTTACCTTCCATTAAAATAAATTCTAAGTATTGGTTAGCTCACTGAGCCACCTAGGTGCCCCTGAAACACACATTTTCATATAGACAATGAATGAATTTGTTATAAGGTAGAGCTGCTTAGCAGTCTAGGAGCTTGTGAGAAAGATACTAAAAATGAAGGGGGAAGAAAAGCACCAATGAGTAATTAAAAACAAAGATACAAGAAAAGAATAAAAGTCAGGAGAATATAGCAAGCAAGACAGCATTTTTTAAAAAGCTACCTATACAACTATATATGGTAAAGAGCCAAGATTTCATAGACTTCTCTTTTTCAGATCTTCTTTATGTAATTTTCATGTTTGTCAAATTCATAAGATGCTGTCTTTTACTTTATTTTCTGCATCCCTCAATTTCTTTTTTAAATCTTCTATTACAGCATCCCTTTTTTCATATTGATCATCATTGTCAATAAGCAAATATGTTGCCTTTCTCTTTAATTCTTCTAGTCCCATTTCTTCCCAATCAGGGCAATTATTTCTAAAGAATTATTTAATTTTAGGAATTACATTTCTTACAAATATCCTCTTAATGTGAGCTATTGTGCCTTCTTCTAACACATCCATGCCTAAGAATATTTCAGCCACTTCTGTGATTCTCTCAAGGAAATTTGTGTCTCATTTACTTTCTGTTTAATGTTATCAAATTTAGACCAAGCATTAGGGTGTTTAGTGTGTCTCTTCATCACATCCATAATTGACCTTCTGGGTTATTTCATCATTTCATAATCATTGGATAAATTCATATCCAAACCTTGAAAATCTCATGGCCATGGGATCAATAATGGATCATTGCAGTGGAAGAGAGCATTTGGATGGAAGAGGACATTGCAGATGAAGAGGAAGATTCAGAAAATTGATGGACATTGTAAAAAGACTGAAAGACTTATAAATATTAAACAGATAAAGACTTTGAAGGGAATTTTTAATGAAGAAGATCAAGTGATTAATGGACTAATGGTTTTAAGGAATTTGGGTAATGTAATATAACATAACATAACATATATTCACATAAGCATTCATAAATACATTTTACTACCATGGATTTTGGAGAGGAAGAATTTTTCAAACAAGTGAAGAAGAGAAGGAATAATCTGAAGTTGTGGTAAGTATATTGCATGCAACCATAACACAACACTAACACAACAGTAACAATGGCATAACACTAACAAAACAACATAATATAACATGAATAACAATATAACAAAAACATATACACAAAAACAAATACACAAAAACATAAACATGGTTAGGATATATTGAATCACTAGTTGAATTAGTGAAATAATGTATAGCTAGATACTAACAATGTTATAATTATTTATAAAGTAGTTAGTTACTAACAAAAATAGTTAGCTACTTAGTTTAGTATAGGAATATAGGTAGGTAGATTTTATTAAGATAGGGCTTTAGTTAGATAGATTAGAGTTTAAGATTGATAAGATAAGATGCTGATTTACAGTACAAAATACATTACAACATACATAATAACAAACATTACCTAGTACAAAAGACACACATCACATATCACAAAATGTAAATACATATGTAATTATATGTAAATAGTGTATATTATAGTTAGAATTGTAAAATCAATTGTATTATAGTACATGATATGCGTATATGTAACACATATGTAAATATGAAGCTGTATATAGTATGCATGTATATATTGTATGTGTTATATGTATATATGTAAAATTATGTAAATAGATCACTTATGTTTAGTTTTCATTTATTGTTAAATGTATTTTGTTTAAGTAAGTTTGATGGTTTGGTTTAATTTTGTTTGTAAAACTTATGCAATGTTGTGTATATTGTAATTTTTCAAAAAGTTTTGTCTAAGTTTGCTGTTTATGCATTGTAATAGTAGTAGAATTTTCTGTATTAGTTGATGAGTAGTATTTTATGATTTTGATGTTTTGCATGTATTTGTGTTTATCTTCTGATTTTGATGTTGTTTGTTTTGCTTTTGCATATATTTGAACGGTATTTCGAACTTTGTACTTGTTCATTGTATAATTCCCTTTTTTCCTTTCCTTGATTAAATCCCTAGCATAGGATAGTATTAGATAGCATAAGATAGTTATTCTTGAGTGTAGGTTGTTTATTATTTTGGGTAGAAATTTTAGTTTAAGGAAATTTAAGTATGTTAGTGCACAAATGCCAAAATAGTGTTTTCAATATTTATAGGGAAAATGGGGAGGAATTGATGAACAGGGGATACTGAAGGTTTTGTAATAGGGAATGGAGGAGTTGAAGGGAGAGGGGGAATATGGCTACTGGTGAGGTAAAAGGAGAGAAATGCCCCTGCCGAGAGACTATTTTTGAAAAATGGGGTTCCTGAGAAATGGGCCACTTATGATAGCCTGAGGGGATGTCTTCTCTATAGAATGATGTTGCAGATACCCCAGAGCAGGTAAGCATGGACCCATCCTGAGGGACAAGCCTCCCCAGACCAAGGTCGCCCAGCAGGGGTCCAATAAGGACCGTTTATAGTTGAATGACTGTCCTGAGGTTCAGCTCCCTCTATGTCCCCTGAAATGTTAGTCCTCTTATCTGACTGCGATATTCAAATAAAGATAATTTTTAATAACAAGTTTGGATTGTGAGGTATCAGGGAAGAGAGAATAGGGATTTCCCTAGATGAGGTTTAAGTCTCTTTCAGTTTTTGAGTTGAGGCCAGTACTCACAGGCTGGTAGAGGGTTTCTGTTATTCCTGTCTATGCTAATCTGTGCTACTTTTCTTAAGTTCAAATTGGTCTTAGCAGTAGACAGCAAGAGGAAGAAAGTTCTGACCTTCAGAGCTGGTTGGGCCTGTCTCTTTGGGCTGACACCCCTAAAGACAGGCCTTACAGTACAAACTGCTTCCCTTAAGTCCTTTTGTCTGATGAAACACAATCACAGGGATCTAGGTAGAGCACATAGTTGGGAAATTCAGGAACAGAGGCACTTCTATCCAGAGACAGGGAGAGAGCTCCTTCCAGTTCCAGGGCCAGGAAGGAAGACTCATCACAAGACCAACTGCCACTCCCATTTGCCCTATCCCCCACCAACTGTCAGTCTTGTCAATATCTTCTCTCTAACACTCCCACTGCTGTTTGTTCCAACTCAGTGGCAGAAAGTCCAGAACTTGTTTTAGTTTTCCTTTCTACAAAAGGGGGGACTGTAGTAAGGGGATTTAGCAAGGCAGGCTAATAGCATGAGAGGCTGCAGGCCAGGATTCCATGGAGCAAGGACTAGGTCAACATTCCAAGGCACTGAGGAGGAGAGAGGCAGTTGGGGATTGAAGTGGACTCTCTCTGGGAAGAAGACAGAGAGTTATCTCTCTGAAAGGAAAAGACTTTGGAGCTACGAGGAAATTGGACCATATTGAAGGAGTGGTTGAGTGGGTGATTACCCCACACTGGTGGACAGTGTGAGTGTGTTAATCTTCATTCCCTCCTGAATCCTATGAAGACTCTGCATTCTGAGACTGTCTGACCCAAAAGGAGGACTTTGGTGTTGTGAGAATCTTGGGCCCTGTAGACTTTACAAATCCTTCTCTAATTTTAATTACTCATTTAATTAGATAGTTTAGAATAACTTGGGAAGTTTAGGCTTTAATTTATCTGTGGTGGGGTTAGAAGTTAGTCCTCCCCTGATTCCCTCCTTTTTCCCCTTTATATAAATGAGCCTATTATTTTATATACTTATAGTTAGTTAGATCCCTTCTTTTACCCCTCACATAACATAAGTAAAAAGGAAATTATTTTTTTTCCTCTTCTTTCTCTTTAACCACTTTATATCAGGGTTGACAGTTTTTGTCTATTATTTGAATCTGAGTCTGGTTTGTGTTTTGTTTTGTGTTGTGTGTGTGTGTGTGTGTGTGTTTGCCACTAGCAATTATCCCTAAATGAAATGTAGCCATTAGATAAAGAAGACTGTACGTATCTATTACACATAAGATTAATGACATCTTCATAATAAACCACATAATTCTGTAGGACTTTTTACTGAACTTATTAAGTAGGAACTATGTTAAACTTCTTTCTGTAGTTAAAATGAATGACTTCCTTTTCCAGGAGGCAACTTGGTATAGTGGAGAAATTACGGAGTTTGGAAGACTTGGATTTGGATCTCAACTCTGCTACTTCTTACTTATGTGACTATGGGTGAGTCACTTAACCTTCCTTAGCTTCAGCTTCTTCAGTAGTAAAAGAAATTTTGAGTAAGATGACCTCTACGGTTCTTTCCAGCTTGGAATTCTATGATTCCTTATTTCATATGAAGAAGAACATAAGAAACAACAAGCTCTCAATTCATCTAAATGAAAGCTTGATCATACTCATTTTCTTGTTGAATCAGCCTCGCTCTTATAGGCAAGTTAGAGATGTCCCAGGATGGAATGCCTTTTTCCCCTTTCCACATACCATGAAGGTTCTTTCTTGGGGTCAAAGTCAGCAGTTTAACAAGAATGCTATTGTTCTCTTGCCATGTGCTTCTTTCCTCTCATGTATTTTGCATAGAGCAGACACTGAATGTTTATTGAATAGAATTAACTACAAATGATCAACTACCCATCACCCCCAAACTGAATTTTTTCAGTTTTTCAGTTTTCAGAAAAAGAGATTGATGCCTTTATTTTTAAATTAAATGATTTTTTCAATGAGCATTCATCTACCTTTCTCATTTCCTCTACTTTATTAAAATTTTTATTATCATATAACATAAGTATATTATTTTATTATTTATTATATTGTATGTATTATTTATTAATTAAAGCATATAGAAATATTTATAATAAATATCATAAAATAGGTATCAAGTCATAACATTTGTACAACCCAATGGAATTGCTTGTTAGCTTTGGGAGGGAGGAGGGAAGAGGGGAAGGAAAGAAAATGAATCTTGTAAACATGGAAAAACATTTAAAATAATTTTAAAACTTTAAAAAATTAAAAAATATAATTTTTTTTGAAAACTAAAAAAATTAAAAACATGGAAAAATATTTAAAAATTTAAAAGAGCTAAAAATAATAATAAATATCCATAGTCAACTAAAACAATTTCCCAAATTGGTCATGTAAAAAAAAATTCTCTATCTATAACCTGAAACCATTATCTCTCTGTCAAGGAGAGGTCTAGCATGTTTCAAGTCACTCAATAAGTATTTTTTTTATTTTGAATTTTTTAAACCCTTACCTTCTGTCTTAGAATCAATATTCAATATCAGTCCTAAGGCAGCAGAGCAGGAAGGGCTAAGCAACTGGGGTTAAGTGACTTGTCTTGGGTCACACAGCTAGAAAGTGTCTGAGGCCAGATTCAAACCTAGCACCTGTCTCTAAGCCTGGCTCTCTTTCCATTGAGTCACCCAGCTGCCCCAAATAAGTATAAAAACCCCCAAAACTAAAACCCTTACCTTCCACCTTAGAATCAAAATCATGTATTGGTTCCAAGGCAGAAGAGTGGTAAGGGCTAGGCAATGGGGGTTAAGTGACTTGTCCAGGGTCACACAGCCAGGAAGTGTCTGAAGCCAAATTTGAACCCAGGACCTCCCATCTCTAGATTTGACCGTTAATCCACTGAGCTACCCAGCTGCCCTCTCCAAATAAGTATTTATTAAGTGCTTCCTCTATGCCAAGCAGTGAACTAAGTAATGGGAATACATATGCAAGCAGTAAGAAACATAGTCCCTGTCCTCAAGGAACTTACCCTCTAATGGGGGAAAAGATTATTTAAAAATAATAATAATTCAACCTCTGAACATAAATGAGTCTGGCTCCTCTTAAAGGTATGGGCTAAAAGGGAGCTGAGAACACTGGGAGGTGTTGAAGGTACCTGCGTACCTGGTACAGGTGAGGATATGACTGGCCCAAACCCCCTCCTTAAAAGCAGGATCCAGCCAAGCAAAGGGAGAAGACAGGGGATGAGGGGATTTCTAAAAGGTAAAAGTAGTCCAAGAGTGGAGTGAGCTTCTAGAGGGAAAAGGTTCCTGTGGCATGAGCCAGAAAGTCCTGTGGAGATGAGTTAGCAGTGTCGCCTGGAGCTGAATGACTTTTTCATTTTTAATGAGTTTCCTGAGTCTGGAATTCTGATTGGTCTGATTAGAGTTCTTAATTCTTTCAAAGTTGTTTGTCTTTATGATATTGTTGTTAATTGGATAATTGTTCTAGATCTGTTTACTCCACTCTGCATCATGCAAGTTGTCAAAAACATTTTTTTTTTAGTTTTAATACCATACTTGGTATTCAGGACTAAGTCTGTGAGAAACACTTATTTTTAATTTAACATAATTTACATAGAAGCCATTTCTAAGTTGGAGAAAGAGTTGTCCAAATTGTCATAGACCTTCCTTCCTCCAACATGACTTTCTACTCCAAGAGTAATTCAGGTGAACATTTCAGAAATCTTAAACAAGGAAAAGATACCCCAAACTTTAGCCTAGGTTAGCATTTCTAATCATTGAGTAAATACATCTCTTCTCTTTCCTACTGGACTCCTCTCCTCTAGGAATCAATGGGATCCCTCCCATACATCTATAGAACAATTTTAAATTGAATAGAAGACAACTTGAATATCTCCCATGGAATGGAAAAGGGGACTTCCAATGCCGTGGACCCTAATTTAATCCCTTTAGGGAATAAAGGGAGGAAATTGCCTCTAACTGGATCAATTTCTTGGTTAATGTTCAGGGGTGGAGAAAAGCAATGTTCTTATATAGATTAGAAATATTATTGGTTAAATTTCTGGTTGACACTCTTAACCCATTCACAAAATGAAATACCTTTTTTCTTTTTTGCCTAGCCTATCCCACCCACTTTTCCAATTCCCCCACCCCCAAAGTATGTAAAAGGCCTTAAGAGGAAAATATTAATTCTTAATATTTTTAGAGAAACCAAAATAGAGATTTTTTATTATGCCACCACAAAGTCTTCCTAGGTTCTTAAAAATTACTCCTTTTTGTCATTTCTTATAGCATATATTATTCCATTACTTGCATATCCCATAATTTGTTTGTTATTCTCCAATTGATGTACATGTCCTTAAGTTTCTAGTTCTTCATCACCATAAAAAGAGTTTCTATAAATTCTTTGGGACATAAATGTTCTTTTCCTCTTTCTCTAATCTCTTCTGGGGTATAACCACAGTAGTAGTAAGGCTGAATCAAAGGGTTTACACAATTTAGTACTTTTTAGTACATAGTTCTAAATTGCTTTCCAGAATGACTGAACAAGTTAACAACACCAACAATATATTAATGTAATATTTTCACAAAATCCCTTTCCTTTTGTTCCTTTCCTTTTAAAAAATTAATTGGCTCTCTAGATTTTGTTTTTTAGTTATGCCCCCAATTAATTGATCTATTCTTTCTCTCTTTTATTGATGAAAATATTTAGAGTTATAAAATTTCCCTAAGTACTGCTTTGGTTACATCCAAAAATTTTGGTATGGTGTTTCATTCTTATTATTGCCTTTAATGAAATTATCTTCTTTTTCTATTATTTGTTCTTCAATGCACCAGTTATTTAGTATTAAGTTATTTAATCTCCAACTAATTTTTTTTAAGCCCTTACCTTTTGTCTTGGAGTCAATACTGTGTATTGTCTCTAAGGCAGAAAAGTGGTAAGGGCTAGGCAATGGGGGTCAAGTGACTTGCCCAGGGTCACACAGCTAGAAAGTGGCTGAGGTCAGATTTGAACCTAGGACCTTCCATCTCTAGGCCTGGTTCTCAATCCACTGAGCTACCCAGCTGCCCCCTCTCCAACTAATTTTTAATTATTTCTCCAGTTGAATTTTATTCAATATAATTTTTGTTACACTGTGGTCCACAGAGGATATGTTTTATTTTCTTGGCTTTTCTGCAGTTGTTTGTGATATTTCTATTCCATATGTGGTTATTTAAAAAAAATAACGATGCCATATACAGCTAAGAAATTCACATACTTCAATCCTCATCTAATAATTGACAGAGGTCTGTCATATGTAACTTTTTTTTAACATTCTATATAAGTCCTTGACTTCTTTTTTGTTCATTGGTTAGATTAATCTAGATCTAAAGGGGTACATAAGGTTCTCCTACTATCTCCTACTTCCGTGGAACAGGTGGAAGAAACCAACAAGAAGGTTCAATGGCTGAGAGGGTGACGCAGCAAAGCACTATGGAGTGCTTAGGGAGTGTTGGAGCACAAAAGACAACATGGCCATCCAATGCAGCTGAGGAAGTCTTCAGGTGTAACGATTTTTCATGCCACTGGACCCAGGCTTCCAATGCCGAGAGAGTGGGACTGTCTCTGTGCATCTGCTTTTCCACTTAAATCTCCTTCACGCACAAGTATCTTTGTGCACACTATTATAATTTCTTTCCCTATAACTTATTTGATCTTCCTTAAAGTATTTATATACTATTCTATTTCAGTGAATGTATGGTTCATGTTCATATTTTTTCATTGTATATAGTAACTTTCAGCAAAATGAGCTTTCCATGGTTATCTGTTTTAGTTGTCTTTTTTTTTTTTGGTTGTGCCTTAATCAAAATCAAAATCAAGATTGCTACTCTTGCCTTTTTTAACTTTATCTGAAGCATAGAAGATTTTGTCCTTTATTTCAACTCTGTCCATCTTTACCTATCAAGTATGTTTGTTATAAATAACATATGATTGAATTCTCTTTGGTAATCCAATCAGATATCCTCTTCCATTTTATGTTTGAGTTCATGTTATTCATATTAACAGTTATGATAATTAACTGTGTGTTTCCCTTTATCCTATTCTCTTATATTTTTCCTTCTCTTTGCTTCTTGCACTCTTATTAATATCTTTTTATGCCACTATAGTTTCTACCAGTTTCTCTTTTCTCCTCCCCCTGCAGCGAGCCATCTCATATAACAAACAGAATTTTTAAAGATAAAACAAGAGGGAAAATCAGCATAATCAATTAATATATTCAAAAAGCATTAAAGCATATTTAATGTGTATGACCAATAGCCCTTCCACCTCAAGGAAGTGGGTTGGGAACATTTTTTTATATTTCTTCTTTCTAGCCATGCATATTCTTTATAATTTAACAATATTCACTGTTAATTTGGGTGTGTATATAGTTATTTTCATTGTCATTGTTGTAGTTATTGTTTATTATTTTCTTGATTTTTTATACTTCACTCTGAATCAGTTCATACAGATTTTTCTATGCTTCTCTGTATTCACCACATTCATTGTTTCTCAAGGCTATTCATTGCATTCACATGCCACAGTTTGTTTAGTCACCCCCCCCCCCACTTTACAGATATGTATTTTATTTTCAGTTTATTGCTATTACAACAAAAGAAATGATGATTTGTAAGATCTCAAGATCTTCCAAAATGTTTTCAGTTTTCCCACTATCAAATTGGGAATTATTTCTTTAGTAATTTACGTTTTCTAATACATTCTAGATGATTGAATTCCATTGTTTCTGATTTTTTATCTATATTCTGTTTTATTAATATTCCTCCATTGTTTAACCAATGCTATATAGTTTTGATAATTGTTGACAGAATATAATTTGAAGTCTGGAAGTACTATTCCCTTTCATCCCTTCCTTTTCTCAGCTTTTCCCTTGATATTCTATATCTTTTATTTTTCTAAATAAATTTGTTTCATACATTTTATGTAAACTATGTATATGTATATGTAAACTATGATAAATTTTATAAAATATCTCTGATAATTTAAGGAATTAAGAGTGTAAATTAACTTTAGTAGTGTTGTCTTTTTAATCAATAATGTATTTTGAAATTTCTCCTGAGCTCGTGTAATGAGTATACACACACACACACATATACATATATATATATATATATATATATTTTTTTTTTATCAGTAGTGCCTGAAAGGTTTCCATCTCATAAAAGTTCTCTTTTTTTGCCTACCATAGACATGCTCAGTTTTTCTAGTGTAGTTATTCTCGACTGTAAGTCTATATTTTTTGTCTTTGGGTTGCCAAATTTCATGTAATCTTAATTGTGACTCCTTAAGTATTATATTCTTT
Source organism: Monodelphis domestica (assembly GCF_027887165.1). Classification (NCBI taxonomy): domain Eukaryota; kingdom Metazoa; phylum Chordata; class Mammalia; order Didelphimorphia; family Didelphidae; genus Monodelphis; species Monodelphis domestica. Next base: position 89,118,066 of record NC_077231.1, read on the forward strand.
CTTTTCTGGTGCTTGCAGAATTTTTTCCTTGACTGAGAAGCTCCCTGGATTTTGACTATAATATTCCATGGAGTCTTTATTTTGGGGTTGCTTTTGGAAGGCTTATTTGATATATATCAGGTATATTATATATGTTTTATCATTATGATAGTGTTTCTATTTTTTTTATCAATTTCGCCTTATTCTTACTGGTAGCATACAAAGTCATACTCCAGAATTTTTTATACCCAAGATATGGATCACAAATCCTACTAAAGAGAACATTATGAATCATCCTCCTACCTGACTGGAATGGGAGAGAATCAACCCCTATAGTGGAAACTCAGGTCACATGCCACTGCTGGAGGGGGATTGTCATAGGGATTAAGATAAAATGAGAAAGGAGGTCATTCCAACCTGCCATCTAGTAACTTCCTATTTTAAACAATTAACTCACTAACTAGGTACTAAGATCCCTATTTTCTAAGCTATTAGAAGACTGAAAATGTTGTCAGTGCTCTATAAGTTTAACTCATCCTTTGGCCACCTGGATCAAAGTCACAGTTGCCCTGCCCTATTTTTTAGCAGTGGTAGAATAAAGAAATATAGAGACTGGCACAATGCCTATCATAATCACACTGTCTCCTCACTCTTCATCCTCATTCATTTAAAAAATAAGATTAGCTTTTTACAAAGGGTTAAGCTCTAAGCATGATCAATAGAACTAAGCAAAACTGCTTATATACTACTGGTCGGATGATTGTTTGGGATGAAAGAAGTGAAAAAGGAGAAAAAATGGGCATGAAGTAAAGGAAAACAGAAAAAAGACTAATGAATGTTGCTATCACCCAACAGTTCCTTCCAGTATAGCAGTCCCCACTCACACTCATATATCCTCTTGGAAGGTTAGCCTAAAATCTGTTTTCATCCACATTGGTTCATTCAATGCTCCTCCCAGCCTGTATCATAATGGAAGCTATCCTGGGAGCTGCCCCAAAGACAAACAGTATTCTTTTGCTTCCAGATCTAGGACTGGTATGGGAGGTTACATGTAATTGCAGTGAGATCAGCAGGAAGAGCAGCTGCTCCTGTTCCTTTGGCATTCCTTTGATCGCTACCTTTATGGACCCAGCAAAATCATGCTGATTATCAAAGTGACTTGTAATCACATTCCAGCCAAGGCAAGTTCGTGTCCTTTGTTGAGTACTGGCAGATAGACACTTTTTCAGTTGGTCTACTCCATTTCTGTTTATTGTCATTGGGGTTATTACTAGATGCCTTTGACTTGGTTAACTTTGCCCTTCTTTATTTTGGCAGTGTGGTCTCTATTGTCCTGGAGGGGGAACATAAATTGGTTCCACTTGAAAGTGTTTGATGATAGAGAAGCTTGGACAGACCAAATCCTAGGAGTGATTTCAGAGCTTAAAAATAAAAGCTTCAATTATTGTTGTAACATGAACCTATTGGAGGATGAGGCTTAGAGATACAATGTAGTAGTGGGACTTCTTACTTAGGAGAGATAGTTATGTTGGATTTTACTTTCTTGGTTAAGTTATAGCACACTGTCAATCATCAACAAACAATTATTAAATACCTACTATGTGCCAGGCATTGAATTAGGTCTTAGGGATATGAATACAAAAGAGAAGTCCTTGAGGAACTTTCAACACATATTTGGGAAATGAATCTTCCTCAAGAATTCCAGTAAAGTTAAAAAAGACACTTATTTTTGTCAAGGTCTGCCTGGAATTTGTAGCTGACTTTCCCAAGGTTTGCTGCTCCTTTTTCCACCTCTATATTTGTTCTTCTCTTTTGTTTCCACAAATATAAATCTCACAGAATGTCTCTGGTTGTATTATGAAGTCCAGATACTTCAAATGCTTCATACTTTTAGAATAATTGACGTTAATGGCATGGACATGGTCCTGGTTCTTCTTTTTTTTGTAGCTCAATCCAATGTCCAATGACCATTTGAGGACTAGTATGAGACATTCATGGCATGAGATATTCTTTGGATTGTAGATTGTTTGAAAAAGGGAGAGAGAAAGAGAGAGAGAGAGAGAGAGAGAGAGAGAGAGAGAGAGAGAGAGAGAGAGAGAGAGAGAGAGAGAGAGAGAAATTTATTGACTATTTGAACTCCTCTGATCTTTCCAGAATTTGAATATATATCCTCAATATATGTCTTTGAATATATATTTGAAAAAACATCACTGGTTCCCTTCTCAATCCAAATTTGATCAGGCTCCCCCCCAGAGCCTTATGAGAATTTAAACTCTGCCCTTGACATTATTCCAGGGTACAGAGAGTAACTTGAGTAGACAGATGGCCTTTTGAAAGGTTCAACTGCTTACTCTCTGGGTCCAAAAGATAAAAGACCTTTTCTTTTTTGCTTTTCTTTTTTTTTTTTTGGTAAGCGACCATGAGTAGAATGATGTTATTGCTAACTCTGTGGTCAAACTTCCAAGAATATAAAAAATAAAGTCTACGCATGGATCAATGTTCAAGAACATTTGTCAATGTGGCGAGCCAAGCAGCCCCCTTAAAATGAATCTGCTCCCTTTTAGTTAAAGTAAGTTATACCAGGCTGTTCTGTGGCTTGGGCTCTTGCTCATCTAGCTGCATAGCAGCCCTACCCATTGCCCCTTACACTTGCCATGATTTATGTTCAGCTGTAGCTCCACCAAAGTATTTTCTTTGAGGTGGAGCTCACCAGCTCGCCATTTCAAGATGAGTTTTTGGGCCCTGTGTTCATAGCAGGAATGCTGAAAGGGCTCACCATATGCAAAGCGGGTGATTCACTGTATCAGTTGCTAAGGTTCTTGTTTCTTAAATAGGGAATTTGCAAAACATGCATATTGAACCAAGCTATAACACAATCCAGAGGGATTCATTGAAAAGTTCCAGAGTCACAGACCTTGAGTTCCAATTCCAACTCTGTTATTATATACTACTCTTGGGACCTTGGGGATGTTCCTCAACATCTCCCAACCTCAGTTTCCTCATCTGTAAAATGAGACGGTTCATCTTGACTTCTCACATTCCTCTGAGGTCTAAGTCTATCATCCTCTGATCTAGCCACCTACAGAATGATTTCTCCATTTTGGACAACATAATAAATTATACATTATTTATACATAATCTACCTGATTCACCAAAAAAGTGATTTAAGTCCTTTGGGAAAATACAATTGATGATTCAACTCACAGAACACACATATATAGAATCATTGTATTAAAGCACCATAATAATAATCACAATGATGATGATAAAAGCTAATATTTATATAACTCTTTCTTTAAGTCTAAATAGAAGCTGTTTATATCATCCTGGAGCACAGAATATGTAGGTGATGATTGGGGAAGAGTGAAATAGTTTCAAATAAATTAAAAACTTTATTTCAATTTAAACATTCTTATTTGATGGATCTTTTCTATTTTTATTTCATAATCATTTCTGGATATATAATTTCTTTCCCTTCCCTACCCAGCAAGTTTTTCCTTATAAGAAGATTTTTTTTAAGGAAAAAAATTCATCAGTAAAACAAATTTTAAAAAACTATAGACCTTGTCTAATAGTATATGCAATATTCAACACCAAGAGTCACCCTACCTGTACAATGAAAGGAGGAAAGTACTTTTTCTAAACTCTTATCTAAGATCAAATTTGATCACAGAATTTAATTTAATATGAAAATGTCTCATAAATGAGTTAAAAGCAAATGTTTCACTTAAGAACTGGTTGAATCCTTACAGGTATTTTGTACAAGACATTAGGTATAGTCTACTAATTACTGATAGGTAGATATTTTTCAGGCTGTCTCAAAGTAGCTCACAGATGTCTGACAGCTGCAGCTATTATAGCCCCTTGTACCAGCATTGCTCTATGACTCAGAGGGATGTTTATGCCAGAGAATTCTGTTAGTGCAATACTACCCCAGTGATATCCCATGAGGAAATACTTGTGAGTATTGAATGGGAGGAGAGGGGACCCAAGCAAGGAAACCTAAAGCCAACCCCAGGATTATAGGCAAAAGTAAATAAATAAAAGAATTCTTCTACCCACCCTGAAGTAGGACTTTTTAATAAAATACCATTGACACTACCTATGTGACACTGGACAAGTCACTTAGTTACCACAATCCTCAATTTCCTGGTCTCTAAAAATAAGGGGGAGAAGGGCAGCTACATGGTCTCTACAAACCCTCCCACATCTAAATCTATGATACTACAACCCAATCTCTTTGGATCTCAGTTTCCTCATCTGTAAAAATGACAGATTTGGACTCACTGGCCTCTGAGTTCCTTTCCATCTCTAACTCTATGTCCTATGACTGACCCACAAGTAGAAGCAATTTTCAGTTCTGTTCTCTATTGGTAGAGGTAAGTAACTCCTTGTCCTAACAATGAGCCAAGAGTAAGTAGCCCACCAGTCAGCTACATGATGTATGAGTTTTAGAAACTCTTAAAGAATTTAGAATCAGAATTGTGGCCTGAATTTTAAATTCTTTGTCAATATTTAAGTACCCACTGATAGGTATTCCAAATAAATAAGTACACTAATGAATAGCTAAGTGACTCAGTGGCAAGAGCTCCAAGACTGGAGACTGGGAGGTCCTGGGTTCAAATATGACTTCAGATACTTCCTATCTGTGTGACCTTGGAGAGGTCACTTAACCCCCATTGCCTAGTCCTTACCACTCTTCTGAATTGGAACCAATACATAGTATTGATTATATAATAGTATTATAAATAGTATAAAACAAAGTAGTATTTAATAGAATATAATACATAGTATTGAATCTAAGATGGAAGGTAAAGGTTTAAAAAATATGCATACTAATCCTTCACTTTCTGATTTGGGGAGATTTTGCATCCAGGTATGGAAACTCTGATTCTGTATTGGTGAGATACGATATAGCCATGGATCACAGAACTAGAGAATCTTAAAATTGAAAAGGATCTCAGAGAATATCTCATACTTAAATAGAAATCTTTCCTATTACATCTGTGATGAGTTGTGGTCCACCCTCTGAGTGAAGACTCTATTGACAGGATACTTACCATCTCCAGAGGTAGCACACTCCACTTTTGAATAGCTCTAATTGTTGGGAATTTCTGTTAGACTCATAGATTTTGATCATAGGTCTAGAACAAGAAGGACATGGAAAACTTATCTGGTTCTATCCCTTCATTTTATAGATGAGACAGATGATAATATAGAGGAATGGACAGACAAAGAGAGAGATAGACAGAGACAGACAAATAGTGAGTGAGTGAGCACATGAGTTAGCAAGTATTTATTAAGCTATTATTCTTTGCCTGCTTATGCCTGCATTTTGTTAAGCTCTAGGAATACAAATTCAAGCAAAAAGAAGCAGTCCCTGCCCTCAAGGAGTGTATACTCTAATAGGGAAAGGCAATACATAAAAGGAATCTGAAAAGGTAAGCGGGGATGGAGAATGGAGAGAGGGTGGCAAGAAGCTTAGAGTGAACGTGGATGGTGAGGGTGCTTCTTCAAATGGAGGTACTAAGGAGGAACTCACCCCCATCAGAAGTGATGGCATTTCTAAGGAAAGAAGGTCACTGCCTCAGACTGAACCTGTTCTAGAGTGGATGAAGAGACTGAGGTCTAGGGGGATGAAGTGATCTGTTCAATGTCAAAGAAAGGATCAGAGAACTCTAGCTAAAAGGAATCCAAGAGCCCATTTTACTGATTTATTGATTTAACCCAGAGTCAAAATATACCTCTATAATTTCCACACATTATTACTGGTTCTGCCCTCTAGGGCCAAGTAGAACATAAATGCTGGAACACAGTTTTCTTGGCCCATCCCTTTCTCATCTCTGGTCTAAGCATCCCTAGTAACCTCAATTGATCTTGACTTGGGAGTGGGGATGAGGCTGAGATGCAAAATGGAGAAGTAATCAGTTGAGTGGGTCTTCCTGCAAGAAGCAAGTTTTAGGTAGGTTTCAAAGGTGAGGAATGAAGATTTGTTGTAAAGGAGGAGAATATTATTTCAGACCATGGAAATGACAAATATGAAGCTTTGTGGGCAGATGGAACAAGTAAATTATACATGGTGTTTATATAAACAGGAAGTGAAAGTTAATGAGCTGGAAATTATACATCCAGCTCCTACTAACTACTCTACCTAGAGTAATCATCTGGAAATGGCCTGGAACTTGATTAAAAAAGAAAAAAAAAAGCTTCGTATTCCCACTGGGTAGAAAGTAAGTTCCTTGAGGGGGGAGACTTTCATTTGTGTCTTTATCTAGTTCCAAGGGCCAGTACATTATCTGTTACTGAGAAAGCTACTCCAAAAGTGTTTGTTGGATTGAATAGTTGGACTTGGGCTTCCCAAATACAGCAACACATGAGAAATATGCCACTTAAAGGAAATTAATTAAATATGATGCTTGGTAGGTATTTTAACATTTTTAATGGTTTTATAAGACTTTTCATCATTACCCTCTTCTCTTTACCAGCACCTTTGCTTCATCTCATTGTGCCCCCCAAAACCAAATTTTACATGACTATACCAGAGAGAAGGGGACCTTCTTAAAAGCCTTTTACTACAGTCTAAAAGTCAACTTGGCAGCTTCATTCCTTCTACATGATCCTTTTCCTGATCTGCTTTACAATTTTCACCTACACCCCCCCACACACACACACAGAGCTGCTAATACCTCCCCATCCTTAGAACTAACTTGTGTTTATTTTGCAAATGGGCATAAACATTTATGTATGTATATTAGTATATGCATATGAATAGATCAAAGAGAGAAAGAGGAAGAGATTTTGCTCATTAATTGAATGACTGATATAAACTCATTTTAAGGAGTCCGAATGACCTGACTAAATTATTGTTGTTGTTGGGGGGTTTTTAGACGATTACTTTCCATCTTAGAATCAATATCATGTAATGGTTCCAAGGCAGAAGACCAGTAAAGGCCTAGGCAATGGGGGTTAAATGACTTGCCCAGGGTCACACAGCTAGGAAGTATCTGAGGTCAGATTTGAACCCAGAGCCTCAGGCATCTAAGTCTGGCTTTCAATCTACTAAACCACCTAGCTTACCCTTTGACTAAATTGTTGAGGTAGGGAAGATGGCAGAAAGAGATCCCACAGAGACTTTGGGGAGAAGAGCCCTGAAGAAAGATAGGTTTGTGAGAGCTCTAGATGTCATGTCTAGGAACACAACTGTTAGAAGTGCAAGATTAATGGATGATGGAGACATAAGAACCTCTCATTAGATGATCTATCAGGATGCTTGAGCTCAGCATCTCATACATAATATCAACTATATGACACATGGAACTCAATCGAAAACTCCCTCTTGTTTGGAATAAACTCAAAGACATTTGTTTATTTAAGGTACTAGACAGGCCTTATTATAACTGTTTCCCTTGAATGTGGTCAGAATGTATGAACTCTAACAATTTTTACTGGGAAGCTCCAGTCTTTTTTCATTCATTTCTATCTGACTTTATTCACAGAATCACCAAACTTCAGACTTGGGAGGACTCTCACAGATCATGTATCCCAAGCATATCTGAATCAGTCAATCAATCAGTTAATCAATTGATAAGCTTATATTGAGCACCTGCTACGTACCAGGTGCTTAGGATATAAAGACAAAAAGATCAAATAATCATTCCCAGACTCAAGTCCTCACTACAATTTTCCTGGCAAGTTGTTGGCCTTTGTTTGAAGACCTCCACTATGGGAGAACCCAAATCCTTCAGAGACACTCCATTCCATTTGTGGATAACACTCATTTTTAGGAAGTTTGTGGGTAGAAAAACCTACATCTCTTTCCCATATGGCAGCCTATCAAAGCGTTGGAGATTAGCTATCATCTTCCCATTAAGTACACTATACTGAGGCTGTTAGAAATGAAAAGTTTTAAGTCCCTTTTGAGAAAAAAATTTTTAGGGCAAGAAATTTGCTGCCTCCCAGAATCCAAAGATTGAACTCCTTGTAGAAGATGTCATGGAGATGCCCGCAGAGACCACTTGCTGCTCTGGAAGATCCTGAGCAGATCTTTTATTATTGCAAAAATTGAACTTTGGGGGGTTAAATTCACTTGTTTTGTTAAATTCATTTGTTTTCTTAAAATACATTTGTTTTATATGTACTTTGTTGTGCAAAAGGGGACTGCCCCCTAATTGGTTTTGTTCTTGTTTCTCTTTTGTTTCATTGTCCCCAGGTTGTTGTATTTTACCCTTGTAAAAACGTATGTATCTTTAGTTTGTTATGTTTGTTATGATCCATTGGTGGTGGGGGAGGAGACTTGTCTCCCAAAAGGGTAACAAGGGGGAATGTGGGTTTTAAAATGTAGCCTGGGAACTGCATCCCCCAGAGTGCCCCAGGGGTCCCTCCTTCCCACTTCCTGGTGTGGGATTGGTCTTGAATGGACCAATCTTGTGCTGGGGGAGGGACCATGCCCCCTACTTCCTGGCGTGGGATTGGTCTTGAATTGGACAATCATATAGACTGAACTCTAGAGTGTGATAGAGCCCTCCTTGGTAGAAAGAAGTTTGGTTGTATATCTTGCAGACAGCTCTTCTGGGAAACCATAACTTGTTTCTTTGCTATGTAACATTGAGGTTAGATGCCTCCAGAATGAGCACTACATGACAACTAAGGTTGTACCTATGGACTAGGTCAAGACTGGAGACTGGATCTTTTCCACTCCCTGGTAATGCTGGAAATTATATTCTCCCCCAGCTCCACCCCAGCATAGAAGTGTCTGCACCTGCCATAAGGAACATGCCAGCCTTTAGAAACTTGTCATCTTGAACTAGAAAGTATAATCTATATCTGCTCAAAATAAGATGTTGAATGGAATTAGGTACTTTGTACTTAGGATGACCTTATCTGGGGTAAGTTTTATCATCTACTTGAGGAACCAAAAAAGTAGCACCTTTTTCTGCTATGTCTCAGTATTAGAAACATCAGGTCAGAGAGGAAGCAGTGTTATATGGTGAAAATCTTTAAATGCCTTCCCTATGGTGCTTTCTGAATCACTAGGATTTTCCTTCTTTTCTGTTTCTAAATCCTTTGAATCCCAAACCTTATCATCTATGCCAATGCTGAATCCCAAGGACCTCTAGTCCTTTTTATCTTCCCTGTAGCTGCACCCTCGTATATGTGTTCTTTTCTCTTAATAGAAAGCAGACTTTAAGGCAGAGATGTCTTGCTTCTGTATTTATAGTTTTAATGTTTGGCTTTTTCATTTATTTGTGTATTTTCATTTATTCATTCAATTTCATTTTCATTTTCTCCATTCAATTTCCAAATGACTGTCATACCAATCACTGGAACATCTCTTACTGCTACCATCTTGTGTTCCCTTATACTGTTATTACCCTACTTCAGATCCTCATCACCTCCTAGCTGGACTACTTTTAACTGCGCCTTAACTGGTGCCCTGGCTTCTAGATTTGATGTGTCTTCCACATAACCACTGAAATAATCTTTTTAAGATTCAAGTCTGGCTGCATCCCTTCTCTGTTTGAAAAGTGGCTACCCATTGCTTTGAGGCTAAAATATAAATGTATCCTCCTCAAAGGCTGACTAAATATTCCAAAACAATATCCTGACCACATTCTCTTCTGGAAAGTGGCAAAATCTGTCACCTGAGTGGCATGGAGAGAATGTGCCTTGTTGCTGTATTTGTTGCATCTGTGGATATAAATATATAAAGGCTGCTGCTGGATCCTTTAGCTCAGGGCGTTCCAGTAAATGCTGAACTTCTGATTTAAAACAACAAGGGAAGGGAGAAAATAACTATCTGCAAGATCAAATTGGGAACAAAAACTGATCAGAAGTTGGCAGCTGGGACTTGAGAGCAGTCCCTGAAGATGAGAAAGGGCAGCAGGTCCTGAGTCATGTGTCCCTTCATGAGGAGTCTCCAGGATGAAGAATCTCCTTGGGACCGTAGAACTAGAAGGGACGTTGAAGACTTGCTGGTTCAATGTGTACTTGAATTGGCATCCCTTCTGCATTCCTGATGTATGAACTCCATGTCCTTGTATGAAGACCTCCACTGAGGTGGACACCAATAACTAACAGCTCACATTTATAACTGTCTAAGGTTCATAGAGTGCATTATATATAGTCTCATTTGATCCTCACTGCAAACTATATGAGGTACAAACTATTATTAAACTCATTCTATAGATGAGGAAAATAAGATTGAGAACAATTAGGTGACTTGCTCAAAATCACATAGTTAATATCTATAGCAAGATTCAAACTCAAGGCTTCCTGACTCCAAATCCAATGTATCACCTCCCTTCCTCCCAAGGCAGCTTTATTCACACTTTTTGTTTTTTTAAACCCATAGCTTCTGTCTTAGTATCAATTCTAAGGCAGAAGAGCAGCAAGGGCTAGACAATTGGGGTTAAGCGACTCCCAAGGTCACATAAGTAGGAAGTATCTGAAGACAGATTTGAACCCAAGTCCTTCCAACTAGAGTCTTGGCACTCTATTGTACTACCAACCTGCCCCCTTTTCCACTCATCCCCAATTCACTCTTGAATGAATAACTCAGTTATGAAGTTTTTCCTTACAGCAAGCTGAAATCTGACTCTCTGCATCTTCTACCTGTTTTACCTCGTTCTGCCCTGTGGGATCAAGTAGAACAAGTCTCATCCCTTTTTTGATCGACAACCCTTTAGACACTTTAAGACAGGTATCGCAACCCCCCCTCCGCCCCCAAGTCTTCTTTTCTTCAGTTTATTTAACTGCTACTCATAGCACAGAAATTCCAGGCCACGTCGTTCAAGTTATTCTATTTTGGGGGCAAAATGATAGCATTTCAATCTAAAGAAGAGAGGCCCCAAACTTGACAATTTCAGTTGGTGACACAATTGTTGTTAGGTTTGATAATAAATTTAAAATAGATCACTGGCAAAGAACCTCATGGGATTGTTGGCTGGGATCTTCAAGAAACCATTAGCACTTCATATATCAGAATTTAAAACTGACCGTGTAGATAAGGCAATCTGAGCCTGGCCTGGAGCTGCCCTCAAAATATACTGCTGAGACAGATCTCTTTCTGATTGGGAAAATCATCAGACTCTGAGGCTCAGGCAAGCAGAGGGCTGAGCAGAGACCAAAGAAGCCGGAGCACTCCCAGCCTCACTTCTCTGGGGATGGACTTGCCACAGCCTGTGCAGAGTATGCTGGTTGGATTACACACATTAATATTACAAGAAATAAGGATCTCATATCTGATGATTTCTTGTCCAAACCCAAGTCCAATGGATGTCTGTAGGAGTAATGTTGGTCCAAGGTTAAGGTAACTGTAACTAGAATTACCTAAGAGGATCTTACTGTACCTGTCACCAACTGGATCAAATGCCCACCATACATGTCATCAGCCATATCATGTGTTTCCTTCATCAGTCACTTTTAGATCTCACTTTTAGTAGTCTGGCATGAAGATAAGAGCCATGTTTCCAAGAGAATTACAAAAAGGAGGACAAAAGGAGAGAATGTCTCATATGTTCTCTTTTTGGTCAAGATCTTTCTATTTGGTGTCAATCTTGGCTGCTTCTTCCTAACTCTGTATATCTAACTGAAACAGGATAAGGCAAGAAGTTACTTGTTCAAGGTTCAAGTACTCTCGTGACTCTTCCCAATATAGCTGAGAGTGTAATACAGTAGGTCCTCACGTAGCAAAGCTGCGAGTCAGGCAGTCCTGGGATCACAGATCAAAGGGTCAGAGATTTACAGCCACCAGAGAAGAAAAGAAAGAAAGAATCTTTTTTTCCTGTTTTGTTGTTGTTGTTGTTGTTTGTTTGTTTTTTTAAGAGCTAGCAGGGACTTTAGGGGCATCGAGTTCAACTCTGTCCTTCTACAGAAGAGAAGTGACTTATAGAATCTTAGAGTCATAAATTTAGAACTGGAAAGGATCTTAGAAGTCTTTAAGTCCAACTCACTTATTTTATAGACTTAGAAACTGAGGCCCAAAGAAAGATCATGGAATCATAGATTTATAGCTGGGAAGGATGGACTTTAGATGTAGAGTTCCAGGTATAAACAAATCATGAAACTATTAAAGATGCATTCAATAACTGACTCTTATGAGCAAATACTCATGTACCAGACTTATGGATGTATTTCTACTATTTCACATAATTGATTTCTGGACCCTTGCATTGAATTAGGGCTCAAATCTTGTGGTATTCCAACCCCTCTCCATGCCTGCAGTCCAAAGGTCAAATGAACCTCTGGGCTGGGCGCTGGCCATTACCTTGTCTTAGCCCCCATTCCATCTCTTTCATCTTATTGTTTACCAAGCTGATGCTAAATTCTCTACCACGTCACGTGTTTGATTAACTATCTCCCATTCCCCATTCCTTGACATGTCAATAAAAATGTTTTCACTGGTAGTTAGCTCACTCTCATACCATCAGAGGAGTGATCGACAGGCTGGAAGTGATGCTGAAGAATCCTGTGTCTCTTTGTCCTCTCTATGTCCTCAATTCCTTAATCTTTAAACCCTTCAACCCGGTTCCCTCAGTCCCCAGCTTCCCTTTCAGGGGGTCAGCCCACACAAGAATGTTTTGTAACTGCTGGTCAGCTACATTAGAGGCCACCTGGTTCAATCCTCTCGTTTTGCAATTTAAGAAGTTGAGTTACAAAAAGGGTAAATGACCTAACCATCATAATTCCCATTTAAATTCAGGTTTGCTTCTTAGAATTATGAAATCACCCACCTGAAGAGAATTTCAGTTCATACTGGGATTTTTGTATGTCACTTAATTCCCCGTGAGGGCTTACGAATCATTAATAATAATAGCTCATATAGTGCATAAAACCAGTACTTAAGAATTGGCTTATCTATACCCTTTGCATGTTGCCCAGTTAGGGAAGGGGCTGAAAAGGGAAGTTGCCTCCATGATTGGGAACATGAGAAGTGTAAAGTAAAAAAGACTCCTCCTGCCCCCCATCCCTGGCTGACAAGTCTGTACTGAATTTCTTTCTTAACTGATCCCTGTAAGACTGCATTTCAAAGTCCTCAAAATCTTCTTCGGAAAATCCCCACCAATCCCTCTCCAAATTGAACCATCCCCTCTAATAAAGAAATACATGAAGCAAAACACAGCGAGGTCATTTTTAAAGGAGTATGTTATTTGCCGCCTGTCCTTACTTGATGAGATTGTACAGTCCTCTCTACTGTCTGCCACCCCAGGAGACCTGCTGCCATGATGCCTCATTGTGGGTGGAGGGCACCCTGGGACCGTGAAAGTCATATTCCAGTGGTGGATAGGTACAGAACCAGAAGATCTGCACAAGCTCATCACCAGACTGACTGAAGGGTCAGCAGTTTCACAGCCAAAGTAGCTCTCATGGGTTGAGATGCGCACTGATAGTGGCAATACTTTCAGTGACAAAATCGCAGCTTCGTGAAATATTGAAGTCTTGGAGGAAGTTGGGAAAGTGTCATTTATGAGTCAACCAACTCTATTTACTAAGTGCCTAAGTTGTGCCCAGCAAAGTGCTAAAGGCTGGGGATGTGAAGAAAGGCAAAAGCTCCAGTCCCTGAGCTCATGAAGCTTGCATTCTAAGGGGGAGAGAGACAACCATGGAAGCTGCTATAGTATATTGAGCAGATGGAAGGTAATGCCGGGGGGAAGATACCAACCGTCAGAGAGAGGAGGGAGTTGATCAGAACAGGCTTCTTGAAGGAAATGGTATTTGATCTGAGCCTTGAAGGAAAGCAAAGGATGTAAAGGTGAGGAAGGAAAGCATTCTAGTTGTGAGTGATGGCCAGGGAAAAAATTCCCAGAGTTAGGAGAAGGAGCTCCATATGTGAAGGGAAGGGAAGATGAGAAGACAAGGGAAGACGAGTGAAGACAAGGGAAGACAAAGGAAGACAAGGGAAGGAAGGGAAGGGAAGAGAAAGGAAAGAAAGGAAAAGGAAGGGAAGTGGAAAATTCTCAGGAAAGAGCCTCGGGGGAAGCCCATGATTAGAGTAGGCAAAACCTGGAGGAAGATCCAGCAAAAGAGACCAAGAAGAAGACTCAGACAGGCAGGAGAACCAGGAAAGATCAATATCCTGGAAACTTAAAGAGACAAGTGTATGTAAGAGAAGAGGGTGATTGACAGTGTCAATGGTGGCAGAGAAGCTGAGGACTCAGAAAAATATATTAGATTGGACAATTAAGAGATCACTGGTCAAGTGATCATCACCTTAGAGAGAGCAATTTCTGCCAAATGATGAGAATTTAGAAGTGAGAGGGAAAAAAGGAGAGGAAGAAAGAAAGAAGAGATTCAGGAAAACAGATATCAGATCTGACAGGATCACATGAGACATCATTATCTCTCTCTCTCTCTCTCTCTCTCTCTCTCTCTCTCTCTCTCTTTCTCTCTCTCTCTCCAGAGAAAGAGCCAGTATAAAAGGAGAGACTGAAAAATCACAAACTAGTAGGGATAATAGAAGGGGAAATCTGCTGGAGACAAAAGGATGAAATAAGATCAAGGATGCATGTAAAATAGTTTGCCTTGGCAAGGAGGAGAACCATCCCTTCCTAACATATTGGGATGCTTCCTCTATTATTTTTTCATTCACTTTTTTTAGTTCTTAATTTCATGAATTACTGTGCTGTTGAGCATTAAGGAAATCTGCTCTTTTTTCTTGGTCTCTATTTTAGAAGAGGATTTAGCTTCTTCCCTAGTGACAGGATGCCAAATAATACTCATATAGAGTTAACAAAAGAAAACAGAACTGGAGGCTAAAGTAACAACATTGCTTTCAACTGTCTATGGAGCAGCCTAGAGAAAGAAAAACAATTTCATTCAGCATTTATTAAATGTCCTTCACTGTGCTGGTGCTAGGAATACAATGACCAAGATGAAATCGTTCTTGCCTTCAAGAGGCTGATATTCTACCAGAGAGATACCCACATATTTTTGCATGTATGTATTTATACATATATATTAAATAAATAAAAATTAACACAAAGTAATTGAGGGGTGAGACAGACGTCTGGGGCCATCATAGAAGGCTTCTTGAAGGAAATAGCCATTGAACTGAGCCTTCAAGGGGACTAGGGGTTCTAAGACTCAGAGGTGAAGAGGGAGCACCTTCCAGGCATCGAAAACCACCTGTAAGAATGCCCAGAGATAGGAGATGGAATCCATGCTCCCATATATGGAGGCAGATCAGTTTGGCTAAACAAAGAGAATGTGATGGGGAATTTCTTTAACACTTGGTAACTTCTTGGGTTATTTTAATACTATCCATAAGGCAGTCTTTTCAGATTTCTATGGGAAAAAGTCTCTGCATCATGAGGGTTTTCTGAAACAGAACAGGGGAGTAGGTGCCTTTTTGAGGTCTCCTCCAGTCCTGTGTGCTGTCTGGTGAAAATACCCCAATTAGCTGAGACATAACCAGAAGGAAAGAAACCTGATTTTTGTTGCTAGTTCAATTACCAGCAGATGGCACCCAGGCTTCCTTTGTGTTTGACTAAAGCTTCTAAAACACCAGAAGCACTATTATTTGGCTTATTAAAAAAATGAAGAGGGGATGGATGGCCTGAGGTCTCTCTGCTGCGGTCTCTTCAGGCTTCTCTGCTGTCTGTATTGTTCTGATGCCAGGCTGTTAATGCTTTAAGCCCGAGGCTCTAACTTGAGCAGGAAGAGTTTATTTTGGGATGAAGAATCTTTCCCTGACACTCTGGCCTTTCAATCAATGCCTTTTGTTTTTTCTTTATGAACTGAGAGACTTCAAGGAAGTGCAGGTTCTCTGAGGCTGTGGGGAGAACCTCTAAGAGCAGGAAAGATTGAAATCATGTCCTTGTTTGGCATTTACGTTCTTTCACAATCTCACTCCAGCCTTCCTTTCCAGGCTGACTCTACACTCCTCCCACTCATACACTCCATGTTCCAGCCAAACATGCCTACTTGCTCGTTCCCTGTATGCTACATTCCATCTCCCACCTCCCCTCCTTTAATTGGGCTGTACCCCATGCCTGGAATATCCTCCTTTCTCCAACTCCCTCCAGGGCCTCTTCTAGAAGAGGTCTTTAGTGATTCTTCCCAAAATTATCAAAAATTGGAAAGGATCTGTTTGTACAAAAATATTCATAGCTACACTTTTTGTGGTGGCAAAAAATTGGAAAATGAGGGGATGCCCTTAGATTGGGGAATGGCTGAACAAATTGTAGTTTATGATGGTGAATACTATTATGCTATAAAGAAAAATGAATTAATGGATTTCTATTAGAACTGGAAAGACTTACATGAACTGATGAGGAGTGAAATAAGCAGAACCAGGATAACATTATTCACAGTAACTGAAACATTGTGGTACAATGAAATGTAATAGTCTTTGCTACTAATAGTAATGCAATGATCCAGGACAGTTCTGAGGGACTCATGAGAAAGAACACTATTCACAACTAGAGAAAAAGAACTGTGGGAGTAGAAACACAGAAGAAAACATATGATTTATAGCTTGTTTAAATGGGTATGTGATTTAGGGTTTTAAGAGATTATTACAAAAATGAAAAATATGGAAATGGATTCAAAATCCATTTATATATATGTATATATATATAAATGGATATAAACCCCGTGAAATTGTCAACTCCAGGAGGGGAGAAGGAATGGGAAAGGAAAAAACAAGAATTGTGTAACCATGTGTAACCATGGAAAAATAGTTATTTTAAATTTTTTTTGTTATTCATCCTTTGTTTTTTTAATTTGAAAATTTTTATTTAATTAGTTGATTTAGAATATTTTTCCATGGTTACATGATTCATGTTCTTTCTCTTCCCTCCTCCCACCCCCCTCCCGTAGCCAATAAGCAGTTCCATTGGGTTTCCCAAACACTGGGTTTGTGTCATTGATCAAGACCTATTTCTTTATTATTGATAATTTCACTAGGGTGATTGTTTAGAGTCTACATCCCCAATCATATCCCCATCGGCCCATGTGATCAAGCAGTTGTTTTTCTTCTGTGTTTCTACTCCCACAGTTCTTTCTCTGGATGTAGGTAGCGTTCTTTCTCATGAGTCGCTCAAAATTGTCCTGGATCATTGCATTGCTGCTAGTAGAGAAGTCCATTACGTTGGATTGTGCCATAATATATCAGTCTCTGTGTATAATGTTCTCCTGGTTCTGTTCCTTTCATTCTGCATCAATTCCTAGAGGTCATTCCAGTTCACATGGAATTCCTCCAGTTCATTATTTCTTTTAGCAAAATAGTATTCCATCACCAACAGATACCACAATTTGTTCAGCCATTCCCCAATCGAAGGGCATCCCCTCTTTTCATGGAAAAATTTTTAAAAATAAAAAACAAAAGTATCTTTATCTTTATTTTGACTTTTGTGCCAATCAATGAGAATTTTATTTCTACTAATAATAGCTAGCGTTTGAATGAATAAGTAAAGCATTTAAGTGAGTTCTAGGTTTCATCTGTAAAACGAGCCAGAGAAGGAAACAACAAACTACTGCAGGATCTTTGCCAAGAAAACCCCAAATGGGGTCTCCAAGAGTTGGACACACTTCAAAGCACTGTGCTGAGCCCAAACAGAAAAGTCAGACAGTGTCTGTCCTCAAGATGCTCCCATTCTATGGGAGAGACAACACAGGTGGAAACAGGATTAAGTCACTTGCTCAGGGTTACATAGCTAGTAAGAGACTGATTTGAACTCCTGAAGATGAGTCTCCCTGATGACAAGCCCAGAACTCTATCCATTTGCCACCTAGCTGCTTCCTGGGTCTATATTGAGGGAGATTTCAATAATATAGATTTAGGAAAACAACCTCACAGGATCTCAGATTTGAAAGAAATTTCAGAAGTTATTCAGTCCATACAAACCTAAACAAGATTTCCTCCTTAGAAAACCAAATCCTTGAGGTGCAACTAGGTACCTCAATGGATAGAAGGTTTTTTTTTTTAAATAAAAAAAAATACCTGAGAGGTGATTGTCATTTAAATACCTCTACTCAATGAGAAATCCATTTCCTTGTGAGGTGACCCACTCTACTTTCCACTTTTAACTCCAAGAGTTTATAAATTTTTCTTTGTATCAAGAATGAATTTGTATTTTGGGGACTGATTTTTACCCTCTGGGGTCAAGCACAAGTCTAATAATTCCTCTTTGTCTTCTAGCCTGCCAGGCTTGGAGCCCAAACTGCTATACAGACCATCTCACCAGACCTACAAACACTTATCCATGATAACTAAAAGAGAAAGATGGACTCGCTAATAAATAGCCCTTACAGAGAGCTTTATGGTTTGCAAGAGTTATCTCATTTGACCTTCCCAACAGTCTTGTAAGGTAGATATTATGCCCCCATTTTACAGATGAGGAAACAGGTTCATAGAAATTAGATGACTTGTCTAAAATAATATGCCTAGGAAACTGAAAAAGCAAAATTCCAAGTCTTCTGATTCACTCTGTAATAAAAATAGGGAAAAGTAACCACCTAGTAGAGGGGCTATAGAATTAAATTTGGGACATATATGGTGATGACATTTTGTTTTATATGGACTCTGAGCTATGTCAATTTTATTTTGGGTGAGAAGGCCTTATAGGGCAGTGTTTTAGATGAGAGCTAGGATTTCATTGGTTGAAGGGCTCCCAGTGAGGGAATGTTCACTAACTGCAAAGTTCAATACCTGGTCTACAACTTATCGTCTTAGAGAATTATCTAGACCAGGGATGTTGAGCTCAAATAGAAGCAGAGGCCATTATACTATGCATAAGGATCCCTGAGGATCTCATATTGACTTAGAAAACCATATATTAACTAAGATCTATTTGCTATATTTTAATTTATTTTGTTCGGTATTTCCCAATTATATTAACATTTAAAAATTTTTTATTTTTAGGTAGAGTTAAATGACTTGCCCAAGGTCACACACCTAAGAAGTGCCTGAGGCCAGATTAGAACCCATGTTCTCCCACCTCCAGGTGTGATTCTCTATCCACTGTGCCATCTAGCCATCCCTCCCAATTACATTTTAATCTGGTTCTGATGACATACTTTATGGGCTTCCAGTTTGAGACCTCTGACCTAGACAACTGAGAAGTTATGACTCACCTAAGATCACACAAGTAATATGGATCCCAGAATCTGGTCTTCTTGGCTCTGAGGCTCTCTCTCTATCCACTATACCACGTTGTTGCCTAAAAATAATTTATGAAAATATTTTCAGTTTTTCTTAGCAAATGTTGACTTTTTTGTCACAAATATTAATATTACCTCAAAATTATTATTATTGATTTAAAGGGATCAGGGAAGAAAGTTGGAGATACTTGATCCTTGTCTCTTTTTAAAACTTTTCTTTCTTTTTAAACAAAAATTAAAATATTCCTTGCAGGGTGCTTCAGTTTCACATCTCTAAATAGAACCAAGCTCTTGATACACAAGATTTTCCCATAGCAGATAAGAAAGCTGATATGTCAGATTTGGAGGAAAAGGAAAAGAAAGAACAGCATGTGACACATTTGGGAGCTTGTGCAATATTGCACAGAGAAAATTCCTTTCAGAGCCCTCCAGAGGCTATCATTTTACTCAATGAAGCCCAGGCTTTGTAGCCTCTAGGGCAATTTCTCTCAAATGCTCAGATCTTTTTCCCAGCTTCTTTCTTTTTATTAAACCTAGTTATTGGATTAATTATATAACCAGCCTCCTACCACAGAAAAACCCATTGTGATGAAATGTGGAAGAGAAAAAGGAAATATTCCTAATTTGTTCTCATTTGTTAATTTGGCATTTCTTTGTGACCTTTTTTTATACGAAGTTACTGGGTTTTGTAAAGAAGTAAGGGAAGAGGGAATTTTCTATCTTTTAAATAGAATTCAAGGTCCCTCATTCCACTCTTGATTACTTTTTCTTTTCTGGATTCAATTTTCTGGATTTAAAAGGTTTCTTGGCATTAGTAGGCTTCTATAAGATATAAACTACATTCCCTCTTTCTCTCTTTTACCTTGGTGTTGTTCTTGTTCAGTCATGCCCAACTCTTTGTGATCCCATTTAGGATTTTCTTAGCAAAGATACTGTAATGGTTTGCTATTTCCTTCTTGAGCTCATTTTACAGACGAGGAAACTGAGGCAAACAGGATTAAATGACTTGCCCAGGGTTCTGCACCTATTAAGTGTCTGAGGTCAGATTTGAACTCACATAGATGAATCTTCCTGATTGCTGCTCCAGTACTCTGGCCACTGTGCCACTTACCTGCCCATCTTTCACCTAACGTAATTTAAACAATGGCATGAACATGAACATGAACAATGGCAAAAGTAAGGCAGGAGCCATTTCTCATATTGCCCTTGAACCCTCAGTATTAGAGCAATCACACAAAACAGATGCTTAATAAATATTTGTTGGAGTGTGTTGGGTCCTACTTTAAAACAAATATATTATGGTTTGAGCCAAGCAATGAATTTTCAGTCAATTGATAAGTTTTTGCTTCTGCTTTTCATTTCTCTCTTTACAAAATTACTAAATATAGGTTTCCTTTTCCCTGATGCATTTAATTGTTGCTAAATAGATCACTAAGTATTTGGTTGAGGGTTGGAGAGGGAGATAAAGAGCTCCTAAGTTATCAATTAGTTTTATAATTCTCACCAAACTGATCATTTTGAAGGGAGAAAAACCTGTTTTGCTGGATATTTTCCTTGGCTTCTTGCTAATTATAGGATTTCATCTCACATATAACCCTTTCCTTGTTCAGCTTCCCAAGGACTCCTAAAACTGGTCTGTGGCTTTTCTTTCTGACTGTGGTTTCTTTTAGTGAACACAGCTAGCATGTTCAAACTGGAATTTGAAAACCTGTCTTCAGACTCCAAAGCAAGTGTTCTACCAGGGCCTTTAACATTTTTTTTTAACCTTAACCTCCTGTCTTAGAACCAATACTGTGTTTTGGTTCCAAGGCAGAAGAGCGGTAAGGGCTAGGCAACGGGTGGTTAAGTGACTTGTTCAGGGTCACACAGCTAGGAAATGTCTCAGGGCAAATTTGAACTCGGGACCTCCTATCTTTGGCATCTGCCTCTCAATCCACTGAGCTGACTAGCTTCCCCCCATTTTTAACAACCCTAAGCAAACAACATAAAAGAAAACCCTTATAACAAATATTCATATTCTGGCAAAACAAATCCTCATATTAGCTATACCCCCCAATATGTTCCATTCTTTATTTTAAATTCATTACCTCTATAGCAAGAGACAATTAGCATGTTTCATCTTCAGTTCTGTGAACTCAACATTTATCATTGCATTAAAGTTCAAAAGTCTTTCAACATTGTTTTTCTCTATAATGTTGTCATAAAAATTGTCCTCTTAGTTCTGCTTATTTCACTCAGGATCAGTTCAATAGGGGTCTTCTCAGGTTCCTCTTGACACTTCTTACACCACCTCTTATCGTCACTTCTTATGATGTAAGAATATTCCATTTCAGTCATATTCCATAATTTGTTTAGTCATTGGCCATTTTTTGAATAGATAGCTTTTGCCTGTAGGAGATTCTGCTAGGGGTTTGAGAGAAGAGCATCATCAGATAGAGAGAAGGTAAATATTGTGATTTCCAGGGTTCCAAAAGTCACTTCCCTTTTAAGGGTTTTTTGTATGGAAGGGGGAGGAGAGAAATAATATTTATTTCCCCAGCCTCATTCTGATCTGTTGGAGTCAAAATTTTCAAGGGATTTTAGGGAAGCTACAATTAGAAGAGAAGTCAGCTCTAAAGGGTCACAGGGTCACCCTAGAAACCCTTGGACTCAAAGATCAGCACAGAGGAAGCATCCCTGATTCTGGAGGTAAAAGGTTGGGGTTCAAATCCTGCCTCTGGCAGCTAATTTCTTTGTTGCTTTGGGCGAGTCACTTGATTTCTTTGGGCCTCAGATTCCTTAGCTGCAAAAAATAAGAATATTATTATGCCTTCTGAAGTCAAGAGATATAATAACTTGTCAAGAGTCATGAAGCTAGTAAGTGATGAAACTGGGATAT